>NW_013531107.1:1308585-1367607 GCF_000836235.2 Papilio xuthus | reverse complement strand
GTTATGCAGACGATAGCACGGGTGATGCACTGTACACGGCCCGCGCTAACGTTTCTCGGGCCACTGCCGATGAGAACCGGACCAAACTTGTGTCTGAACTGGAGACCCTACTGGGTGAAGTTTCGGACTGGGGTCGGCAAAATCTTGTTGACTTCAATCCCAAAAAGACACAAGTATGCGCCATTACCGCTAAAAAACAACCCTTTGTCGTGGATCTTCGTTTCGAGGGCACTCCCCTGGTTGCCTCAGCCAGTATCAGTGTTCTCGGCGTTGACATATCGAATGACGTTCAGTTTCGCGGTCATTTGGAAGACAAGGCCAAGCTGGCCTCCAAAAAACTGGGTGTGCTCAGCAGAGCGAAGCAGTATTTCCAACCTGGCCACCGCCTCCAGCTGTATAAGGCGCAAGTTCGGCCCCACATGGAATACTGCTCGCATCTCTGGGCGGGAGCACCCCAGTACCAGCTTCTTCCATTTGACCGCATACAACGGAGAGCGATTCGAATCGTCAACGACCGAGCTCATACTGATCGGCTCGACACTCTGGCGCTGCGGAGGGACGTTAGTTCCCTCTGCATTTTCTACCGCATATACCACGGGGAGTGCTCTGAAGAATTGTTTGGAACGATTCCTGCCGCCGAGTTCCGTCATCGAACGACACGACAGACCGCCAGGTTCCATCCACACCACCTGGATGGCTGGCATTCCACAACGGTGCGATTCTCGCGCAACTTCTTGCCTCGCACAGCCGCGTTGTGGAACGGTCTGTCCTTGGCGGTATTTCCAAACCAATACGACTTAGGGTCCTTCAAGAAGCGAGCCTATCACCACCTCAAAGGCCGGCAACGCATCTGCGGTTCCTCTGGTATTGTTGATGTCCATGGGCGTCGTTGAACACTTCGGTGTTCCCGCTGCTCGTTTGCCCCCTTCTGTTATAAAAAAAAAAAAAAAAAACAATAGACGTTATTTTATTTTTTTAAAAATGTCGAGATGATATTAATATTTAACTAATCGCTGGTTTCTGAGACCAAAATCTTTGCATAAAACATTTGTTTTAAACGGGTATTATTCTTCTCAAAAACCCATGGTTAAAGAGATAATAAGGTCTGAAAATATTCCTAAAAGAAATGTTATAAGAAACACATTATAAGAACATCTGTTTTTCTTTAAAGATAATGAAAGGGATGGACATATTGTTGTAATACAGGTGTTATGACAATGGAGACTCACCATAACGTAACTGCTAACGATGTGGTAGCTTATTGAAATATAAACAAGCACCTTTATGTCCTGTGCGGCCTTCGAAACTAAATTGCTCGAGAACAACAAATTAGTGTTAAAAAAGATTGATATTAGCAGCCCAATTCGCACACTGTCAAATTAGCTATTTAATGAAATGGTTCGGGATGGGCAGCCATTTTGATTTTGTTATAGGCTGTCCGAATTTTCTTGTAAATTATAGCAAGAATAATAATATAGCTCAATTTAAACGTTCAAGGGTACAGTTATCTTTAGATTGCAAGTAGTTACATACTTTTGTCCACTTACAAAAATATCTTACTTAAGAAAAAGTTAAACTTGTCAATGCCTTAAATATATTTTAAGAATCATGTATTTAATGGTCAAATTAATTAAATTAATCTTAAGGCGTTGGTATTTAAACTTAAATGCATTGTTTAATGAGATTATCGGACTTACGATTTAGTTCTTTTATATTTAAAACGTAAAGTTGTTATATAGTTTATGATGTATTTTATTGTGTGTTAACGTAAACGTAGTAAAGTAGTGACGTAAAAGAATATAAAATCTATTATAGTTCCTCAGTTTTGTTCATAAGTAAGTGACAAATGACATAAAGATGTTTAATTAGAATGTTCGTACGTGAGTGACCAGTTGACTCTGTGCAAACTATTTTATTACGTCGTTTGGTATCTTGAATGATAAATGTGAGCGCGCACCCTATACCCGCGCCGACGTCAAACTACTCACTATTTGAAAACTGTTTTCCGTGGCGAGCTGATTATTTTTCGTTATAGTATATCGCGATACAATTATAAAGTGTTTAGCGCGTCGTTAGGCGGTCGTGGCGTCGTGATCGGTACATTATCGCGCGATGCTTCAGGAGATACGGCGGGGGATGCTGGCGCAGACGCCGCGCCGCGCCTGAGCCGCGCACACGCAGCGCACTCCGCAGCCGATATGCACGCCGACCCAGAGTCGCCAGCCTGCCGTGAGGAGGCCCACCTCCTGCCCGACGAGTGGCTTAAAGTGAAGACTGTGCCCGCAAATGGGAACCTCTCCCCGGGCGTCTACTATCCCACAGTCAGCAAGAGGTTCGTCGAAGCGCGCCACCCTGTGCCGTCTCCGACTGAATCCACTCCGTACTGTTTCGCTTTTGTCCTATCGTCCGCTTTCCCCACATTTTATGTTTAAATAATTATTTTTGTTATTAATAATTTTATTTGATAAGTTCATTAACAACATTAACGTTAGCGAAGGTTATCCTTAGCGTAATGCATATAGATCATACGACTGAATATAAGTTTACATGTGTAGTATAGCGCTGAGCTATGAATAAAGAAAATCACCGAGTCGAGACGATACTATAAATATTTCGTGTTTGGTTACAGGAGCCGGTCGCATAGGCACGGCGCTACCCGTAGGACGAGACGTCGAGCCATACTTAAAAATGGCGAGTGCAACATACTCAAGTCCCGCATATCCCAGCGCCGGCTGCGGTTCCTGCAGGACATGTTCACGACGCTCGTGGATGCGCAGTGGCGGTGGACGCTGCTCGTGTTCACTCTCTCCTTCATCCTCTCGTGGCTCGGTTTCGCCCTCATCTGGTGGTTGATAGCTTTCACACACGGGGACCTGGAAGAGGACCATCTACCTCCCATGCAGGAATCCTCTAATTGGAAGCCGTGCGTTTTCAACATTTATGACTTCACTTCCTGCTTCTTGTTCAGTATAGAAACTCAGCATACGATAGGCTACGGCTCACGTACCACAACGGAGGAATGTCCGGAAGCTATATTCATAATGTGCTTGCAGAGCATAGTCGGTGTCATGATACAAGCGTTCATGGTAGGTATAGTGTTCGCTAAGATGACGCGGCCAAAGCACAGAACGCAAACCCTTCTGTTTTCAAAATACGCCGTAGTTTGCCAGCGCGACGGCGAGCTGTGTCTGATGTTCCGCGTTGGAGACTTGAGGAAGTCGCACATTATCGGGGCTAGTGTCAGAGCTCAATTAATACGATCCAGGACGACGAAGGAAGGCGAGCTGCTATCACACTACCAGACTGAATTGGAGCTGAATGCCGACGGATGTGATAGCAATCTGTTCTTTATCTGGCCTATCACAATGGTACACAGGATCAACGCCGAAAGCCCGTTTTACGGAGTGTCAGCGGCGGACGTCCTGCAGGAGAGATTCGAGATAGTTGTCATATTAGAGGGAACTATTGAATCAACGGGTCAGACTACACAAGCCCGCTCCAGTTACACGACAAGTGAAATAATGTGGGGACACAGATTCTTGCCCTTGGTGTCCTATAATCGGGAGCGTCAGGGATATGAAGTAGACTACTCCAAGTTTGATGAGACATCGCAAGTGGACACTCCGCTTTGCTCTGCCAAAGAGCTGGACGAGTTCTACGGGAACCAGCCTGATCGGAGATCAATTGGTGAGTCACATTTTTTTAGTAAAATAATATCAAATGTACTATGGTGATCGGTATTGAATTTTGTGTGTTTTTATGTGCGCTAGTACGTTAGAAATTTAACTAATGTCAAACAGTATAATTACGAAAAGTAAGCCAGGAATTATTGTTCAAGTAATATCATCATAGGAGTATTTTTTGATAGGCCGTTTTAAGAATTATATCGCAATTTTAAATAATCTTCAGTGTTTTAAATGAGAAAAGTATGTATGTATTTTCATAAATTACCAAATCTTTAGGTTCCAATATATGCACATAGTATATTTCCGTAGCTTGCTATTCTGAATTATTATCTGCTTTATTATTATTTATCTAGGGTCAACAGACATGTTGTGTTTGTTTCTTTGCTGTGATAATGCCTAATTTATTGTCTATGATACGCGTGGAAATAAATTAGTTATGTTTATTCTGCATACAAATATGAGTTCTTTAACTTATTAAAAAGATAAAATGACGTAGGAAATAGCATGAAAATAGAACTTTTATCTTTTCATATAGTATGTTTATTAACTATAAATAAAATATCGATTGCTATTCTAGTTGTTTACAGCAGTTATCGTCTATATGCGACCTGTTAAGTCTGAGACATATTAGTAATACGTATAGATTATAGAGGCTGTTGTAAATATCATTATATTGTAGAATATTTGAACATCATTTAACGCATTCAAAACAAAATAATATCGATTATAGAGATTCTTTTATTTATGAATATTGACGGTTCTTTAAATGTCATTATAAAGGGTTTTGACTGTGTTTCGATTTATTAAATACTTTTATGCTTTTTAGTGTGGCTGGAAAATTCTATAATAATATAATTTTTATCTAACGTAACTTGTGGTAACAAAGTAATGATCAATAAATAATAACTTAGTATAATGTTGCTTTGTGAACTGTAGAAATAATACTATATCTGTAGGTAACTTATCTAAATCAATGCATCAAGTTGAAACAATATGTAGTTATTCATATTCGATGTGCGTTATTTGCGATATAATTTATGAAGCGTGACAAACACTTGCCAGTACTAGAGTACATTGCGTAATATGTTTTATAATAAATTTTATATTCACGACAAAAAGTGTCAATGGAAAGTTAACAATATTTACTATCAATTATCAGTTCAAAATATGACGTTAAACACAACCTTAAAATTATAATATTTGCTATATACAAACATCTACATGGTATAATATATCAAACTATTCATAAGTCGCAATATATTCTATAAAGATATTATATACCCGGAAGTGAAAATATAAAGTTAAAAGTGTACAGAACGTCGTAGACTGGTGCTACAAAAGTTCGTAGCACAACCGCGTCAACTCCAAAGAGTAGATCTTTATACAATTGAAGTCAAAGATGTTTAATAGGTTGAATTTAAAATAATTGAGGATTAGAGAACAATAAATATGTTTAAATTATATTTTTGACGTAATACAGAATACGCTGTTTTATGGGAAGGTGTGGTTACTTATGAAGTAAATATTCATTTAATTTGTAGCACACGTTTGTTACTTATTTTGTATATGAAATCATAAGCCAATTTTGCAGGCGGTTTTACGAGTTGAGTATATTGTTTTTATCAGACATCTTATCGAGATGGATTATCTTACATTCCTTAGTGTTGGTAGAACCACCTTGGTTTTGTTATCATGTAATAATAATTATTATTCTGAGATATATTTAAGTTATATTAAAATCTTAAAATAGTATGTTAAAATATTTCTTTTTTGTTTATTTTATAAAAAAAAACATAATAAAGGTTATGACGTATAAACTTACATCACATAATGACGCATATTGTCTTCCTAGTAATTGCTTTGTGTGCATTAATTATTATTTATTAATTCATGCTAATTCTGCTTAGGATGGAATTTCTAAGGAAGACTTACGATCTTCGTGCTTTATTTGAATCGTTAAATATAAAAAATATATGTTATTTCCCTAGAATATCGATAAAAAATTGCTATAGAAATAAAATTGGATAGTCTAAATGTAATATCGAAAATAAATATTCGTACACAATAAATATTTTAAGTTGCTGATAAAGGAAATGCAAATTTTAAAATTTAGATTTGCCTGTTCGTAATGTCGCATTTGTTCCGGGTAATCTCGGAAATAGCTGGACGGATTTTAAGTGGTTGCTGATGGGAAGGTTTAGACTACTTTTTTCTTTATTCTGCGCTTACGAAGTCGCAGGCAACCGCTAGTGAAAACTTATTGAGATCGGTAAATCTTACAAAAGTAGCTTAGTGGCAATAAAACAACCTCGAATTAAGATCACGTTTTGATAAAAAAAAATCTTTTGATAATTTCTTTACGACGTTTTGATAGTGAGTAAGATGTATCAACTCAAGTGGTTTCCCTACCTTGATCTTATAAACAGGATGTATCATTTTGTCAATTTAAGCAGCCAACGAAACTCTCACTGTCTATCCCCCTTTTTGAAACAGGATATCCATCTTATTCCTCATGAGCTCTGAGAACAATTGATGTAACTAAATGGTCAATTTGCAAACCATACACCCGAATGAATGCTCATGGAAACTTCTAGTATGTACTTTATTTAAATCACTGCAAATTACTGCATATCATATTAGTAAAGATTGCGACAATCGTTAACTTTATTTGTTCTTATCCATTTCCAACTAATTCTCGCGACTATTAGAATTATGTGAAATGCATTTGTAAAGTAATTACAGTAATTGTTAACGAAAGATGCTATCAGTATCCTCTATTGCCAGTTTATGGGCAGTGGTTGCTACGCTATTTTAGCAAATTCTGATGGCCGCTTGCATTGCAAACTTATGATACAAAAAATCGCCAATTTAAGTCATTCTATGTTCTACAAAGTTTAACATATTTTCATAGCTTTTACTGATTTGGTTAGACATATTATTTATTCTCCCTGGATCTTGAAGTTCATTTAATTTTACTAAATTACAGTGTCACTTTCCTAGGTGTCCTATTTTCCAGCAGTGATCGGAAAAAGATCTTGGCAAATAGTGCTTCAAAAATCCAATCGTGGTGTTAGTTACTTTCTTATTCGTTTTAGGAAAACAAAAATATGGAGTGAACATCCAAATACAAAAAAAATATACTGGCATTTTTATGAGCGTACTCTGAACTATTTTTGTTTGGAAATACCGCATGCGTAAGGGACTTGATCAATTGTTTGATTTCGATGAATTCATATTTTTATTGTCATTTCTTAGAGCTTATATGCAATATTAAATTCTATTTATCATTGATTCAGTTATCAGAAATATAGGTATTTTATATGATAAACAAATGATACCGTCAAAATTTGATGGTGATTAATCGGTTCTTGAAATAGTGCATTATTAAAAATAAATGAAATACTAATACGTAATAATTGGAAGCAACTACTATAAATGGGCCACGGAAATGTATCAAAATATACAAATATGTTTCTGTAAATGTACCTCGTATATCAATAACTCGTTCCATGTTTGTCATTTTTTGTTATATGACATTGTGTTTGTATGCTTATGTATTTGTCTGATTGTATGTTGTGATGTCTCGCAGAGAGCGGGGAACACCTCGTGCTGAAGATGCCGGAGAGACCGACAACCGAACCTAAAGCTGAACAGAAAGACGGAGACTTCACTGTCACTTTATAAATTAATTACAAAAAGATGCTATTTATACGAATATAAAAAAAATCGATCAGAAACGAAAATCTTATGAGTTATTAATTATTACGTGAAAAATGATTTTTTTTAATTTAATAGTAAAGTTGCGAATCTCATGTTATAGATATAAGTCTCAATAATTACATAATTAATTATTAATTAATATTAACCAGTACAATGATCACAATTCCAGTTATATAACTAGTCATTTAATAGATTAATAGAGGATTTATAATCTCAGTGATAACAAGGTTAAACCTGAAAGGTTGTGCAAATAATTCTAATTTAACGTATCAACATTCCAGTGTCGTGTTGTATTTATTCATATTTGTTGTATGAAGGTTGAAATATATTAAAGTACAAAGTTGTAGACCGTTTTCGTTTTTCATTCGCGGAAAAATTGTTATCAAGTACAATACAGATGAAGTGAACTTGGAAAAAAGAAGGTTTATTTTACATAAGTTGTCGAAATGTTCACTTATGTTACAATAATTTATGTCGTTATTATAATGGTAACTGAATTATGTTCTTTTACGTAATAGATAATGTATATTTGCTATATCGTTGTATGTAAATATTGAATGATAATTTATGTTCCAATGTTTATTCGTGTTTGATTTTCAATACCTTTCCGTTGTTGTACATGTTATAGATTTTAGGATGACTTTTAAATAAAAAAAACTACGTACTACTACAACTACACTACAACTGTACTATACATCTACCAGGTCTATTAAACCTGGCGCCCCGACCCCACGTCAGTGTACTAAAACAGGGGAATAATATTACTCGCATACACTTTGTTAAATTGTAATAAGATTAAGTATCGTAACACCCCCACACACACACACACTACACAATATAAATAAAAGCATTTTTTACCTAAGTATAAAGTTAAATCTAGTCAAATTAACAAATCAAAATTCGAGTTTAGTCCTGAAAAAAATGACCCTTCAAAATTATCTCAATTCACAAGTATAGACTTAAAAAAAAGAACTTCATGGTATTAGATTTAGGACGGAGGTACTGAATAAAAAACCACGCTTTGTAAATGTTTCCCCTATCGCTGCTTTTGTTTCTGTTCGTTCTGCTATTGTGACGTCTACTTTTATTATCAGGTAAGCACTTTAGAAAAATATATCGAAGTAGATAAAGAAATTCAAAGAAGTTAATTATTAAAGAATAGAATAAGAAACCAAGAGAAATCTGGTCATTATAGACAACTATTATATTAAAAAGATATTTTATTTTTAAATCAGTTTACGTTAGTAGCACTTAATAACATTAAAATTCCAGATTCATCTATTAAAAAACTGCGCAACTGAATCTATATATATTACAACACAATAAAAAAAAACTCACATAATAATTAACTTGTTTAATTATAATTTGCAGTTTACTCTGGCAACACATCATTACCTCAGGAGATTATATTCGACAGTGGTAAAGGAGTTCCTTCATCACCCCTCATCAATATAGCGGACAGGCTGGTTGTTGATGCTATCAGGAGAGCCAGCCTTACGAATCGACCATCTATTGTTAAGTATCCGCCTGATTACTTTAACAGCCTCGAAGATCACTCTTCCTCGTCGAGCGAAGATGAGAAAACCAAAAAGAAACAAGGCTCTAGAAAAAGTAGTGGAAAAGGTGTTTAGGTTAGCAAAAGCGCCATCTATTAATGAAAAGCGGCACAAAATAATTTTTGTGCAGTTATTTAAAATATTTTTTATTTCTTATCTAAATAAGTTTAATTTTATAAATAAAGTTGTACTTTAAGTAGTAAATATAAAATTTATTTAAAAAAATACGTAATGCTATAGAAATGTTGATGATCTTCAATAATGTATCCTATTTAGTTGTTAATTTTGTATATGTAATGCAGAAAATAAAACAATTGCTAAGTATCAATATTTTGTTTTATTAAAATACTTTTATATCAGGAAATACAAATCTTTAAATGGCTACACTGGCAGCGCCCGCGCCGCTACACATCTTTCATCGGGACATCGAAATAAAAAAAAATCATCAAGTGCAGTAAGTAATTAAAACACCGCACATCAATAAAACATATTTATTAACATGTATTTGCATTACCTATTTAAACAAAGCATTAGTACAACTAACACTTAAATATTTTATTAGACAAAAACTACCCAAAATTACGTAAATATTTTTGTCATAAACATTCTATTCGTGGATGCACTGTCGAAACATTTCCATAAAATATGTTACTTTTATTTTGTTATATTAAATATTAAGTAACTCTTTCTTGTTAAATTGTGTCTTTCGGAGTTTATAACATGTTTTATGTGTGTTTTGCAGTGTTCATTCAACTTTTTTATACACCACATATTAATATGTGTAATACAATGGAAAGTACAATTTGTAGAAAAATCAGATCAGATTATTTTTTCTTTCAAAAATAGTAACTTTGTTTTCATACAAGAATTGGATTTGATCCAAAAGGAACGAAGTCGCATAAAAGGCTGTTTACACTAGACTTTGTGATCGAAATTTTATTTCGAAATTTTAGATACGTTATTAATCCATCATTAGTTTGACTGCCGATAGAATGCCAGAATAAAAAAAAATATTATTAAATTAACATTAGTATACTATATATTATGTATTCACGGGGACATATAACATGGTTAATGCCGTCATTTCAAGTTAACATAAACTAACATAAAAATGTATATTTCTTTAAATTACAAGAGATAAATTATGCTTTGTTTGAGTTTTTTCTGAATTTCAATCGTTTTAATTTTAAATACGAACATGGTAACACTGTAATTTTACAGTCCGATATAAAATAAACACTAAATATCCCAGGATGTTATACTTATTTTATTAATAAATAAATTGTCTAACACAATATCTCGTTTTTAATTGTTTTTTTTTGTAATAAAATTGTTTTTAACACAAAAATACATTTATACTTTCTAGATAAAAAGAAGCTTTTTTCACTAAAAATTTAAGACTATTTATTGGTATTAGATACATTTATATAATTTCTATTTGGCACAAGCTCGTAATGTTTATCTTAAAATACTGCAAAATACCAGTCTCAAGCACAGAGTATGCTAAAAATGTAAGTACGCCTCGCCGTATTTTAATAATTTTTATTATCTAAATAAAATATAGACCAACAACGTTATCTGACTCGATGGGGATAAGCTGAACTAAATTATGATAGCGCACTAGCGCCCTCTTCTTAATGTTATAAAAGTTTCACAGGGTAACTTTTCGTATTAACTCATGTCATGTTTTTTTCTTGTATGTGATTATTTATGGCCATGTTTTTTTTAACAGAACAAATCGCGATTGCAGCGCCTCTCACCAGGTCAGTATCCTTGTTTGACTATAGCTTATGAATCTGTATGGGAAGAAATTTTGACAGTTGCTTTTTAAAAAGTGTTTTAGTTAACAACGTTGTTATTTTAAATTAGTAAAATATTATTGAATCATGTGACAAAAGTTTTAATGACCATGATATTGGTAAGTTTTTAGACTTTATTCTTAATAATTAATAAAGTAGACGAAGTTTTTGATATTTTTTGTTTACTAATAATTTTAACAAATATGCTTGTTTGGTCATCATGGTTTCTTCCCATACATTTTTATTTCGTGCTTAATTTATGTTTAGTTGAAATTATATAGATTTAAATACAATTATATTATCCAAACGAAGACCATTATTACGAGTACATGAGTTTCTAATAACATTTGAAATTGAATATTAATCTGAATTGTTCTAGTGTAACATTTATTTATGCGTATGTTGATTTATAGCATTGTTTATAATTTTGAGGTTATGTGGGTTGTATTGAGTGGGTAGTAGTTACTAGCTAGTGATGCATGGATCTGGAATACTTCAAGCCGGCTCTGGAGCTGGTGACGTCACCAATATTGGTATCGGATGAACTGGAATCTTCTCTACTATGTGATTGTCACTTGGAGATCTGAAAAAGAAACATTTTAGGATGATATTTATTTAATTGCTTTAATATATTATTAACTGTAACAGTCAGATTTTAAAACGTGGAATTTTGAATACTTTCTAATAATAGTTATTAAAATTAGAACAGTAATTATAATAAAAAATAAGTACTTATAATGTATATGTAGTAGAAATAGTGATTTAAGGGAATGTACAAGAAGCGAGAGAGGTGTGTCAGGACCCCAAATGGAGTTGCGTGGTCTCTGCTTACCCCTCTGGGTTATAGGCCTCATGCCTATTGTCGTTGTTATTATGCATTATTGTGCTTCGTCGGAATAATTTACGAATAATACTTCATAATCGGCAACCTTCACGGATGCAATTTAACGCTTAAAACAATTGGCAATGGTTAATAATCCATGAAATATCTTAAACTCTTTGTACCATACTAATTTTAATTCAAAAAATAAAAAATAAATGTATATTTCCCAGATAGTACTTCATACTCGTAGACTTACGATAAATAAAATTTTACTATATCGATCTTTATTTCAAGATACTTTATCTGTTTGGACACTATTCTCTTCTGTGTGTTCGTTACAACTGGCATTGAACAGGTTACTCATATTATTCGATAAAAGAAAACTTACTTTTTAATTTTGTGGTCCTTCTCCGGGCCGTGATGTCCGACACCGTTGGGCGTGAGTCCATGCGCACGTTTCATGCTGGCATGGCTGTGACAGCGCTGTATATGACCATCTTTCGTTTGTACATTATCAGCTTTAATTTCTATATTCATTCCTATCATAGAGGGGTTTTTAGGCAATGGTACTTGACCGTTTTCGACAACTAAGTGACTATGGTTCTTCAGTTTCTCGTTGACGTGCTGCACGAAGTTGTTCTGTGCCATCAGTCTGTTCTCTCTGACTCTTGCTTCTGGGATTTTGATTTCAATGTGCTCGTCCAGAGATATGGAATCGACAGAACTCAGATCCAGTGTGTCGTTGGAAAAGGTCTTTGGTATTGTTCCTAGCATACGATCTGAAAACACAAGTTAATGGCACGTTAGTTTATTTGTAAAGGTTATTTTAGAAACCACAATACAAAAATTAAGTAGGAAATCAAAAAGATACAAAACTCCATGATAACCTAATCTTGTGAAATTTTTTGGAAAAATTGGTTCTGGAGATACCTTCGAACAAACATCCATCCATCCAAACATTCGGATTTATAATATTATAGTATGATAATAAGTAAAGTGGAAAAATGTAACTTTTACCAAAGCCAAAACCATCGCCTTATATGTTTTGGTTTCAAGCAGTATAAACATACCTAATTTCTGAGAAGTGGAAACAGTAGCCCGGAGTTCATCCAACTGTTTTGCGGAACATAGTGGCGTGTCAACTTCGTATGTGTTATTGAAGCGAGTGTAATCCACCTGGAAATATGTATAAGCTTTACGTTTAGGTTAAGTAAGGAATAAACGAATGATAACAGAAGACTTGAGTGTTCATTACAGGTAATTGACCAGTAAGAGGTAAATACAAAAAATATCTGAATGGGATTAAAACGATTGGTAATTTTTTTTATAAGGAAAAAGGAACTTATTTCCTCATAGCACTACACGTATGAAATTCGCAGAATATGTACCTGTATACCTAACCATAAGAAAAAATAACGAAGATTAATTGTTTGAAGTCAACAGGTTTATTTTTACGTCGCGAACATTGTTGGAATAAAAGGTTTTTACATACAATACCACATAAACGTTATGTTCAAGTCGTTTTTGAGATAATTTCTCGGAAATTTTTCTCTTAAAGGAAAACTTTCTTATTGTTAGGAAGATATTCCGACACTGTGCGGTGTATAGGCGCAACACTAGTCTTATAAAAATATCAACATTTATGGCCCCTCACTATTCATTCTGACACTAGCGGCAACGAAAGCGCGCCATTCGCTCTAAATGATTCTAACTAATAATGTCTAAAATTATAAACAAAATAAATCTAACCTCGTACTCTCCAGTATCTTTTCTGAATGACACCATTGTTTCAAAACGATGTCCCCATAGAATTTCAGATGGTAGGAAACTGCTGCGTGCTTGAGTCGTCATACCTGTTGACTCGATCACACCCTCTGAAAATAATACGGTCAATATGTTATTATTATAATATAACAAAGCAACTATTGTTCCACCTCAGATTGTCAGTTACAGAATTATTAAATTCCAATTGTAAGCGTTTGACCAAAAGATATTATAAACGGTATTTATAAGTCGTTTTGTTATGTCTAATGTTAACATTAAAAATGTTTTATCTAAACTAGTTTACTAGCATTTTACTTATAGTTTGTTGACATAATTAATATGTTATAGAAATCTGACAAGCACATAAATAGTTTTGACATATGCATATTCTAAAGCAAGTTTTAGGGCAAACGACCAAAACATAAGAGGAGAAGTGCCAACAGAACGTAGTATTGAAACAACGCTTTGCGTATATTAATAGGTTTTACGTGGAATAGAATTTGTTCTAAAAAAGGAGTGTAGGAAATTTATTATGGAACATTGTAAAAGGTTGACTGCTGCTGTTACACGGGATATTTGGTAGCCGAAAAATCTGGTCATGTCGCAGAAAATAGTATGTGTTTGTATGTTTCGTAGGAACCTACGGGAAAAACGACACTGATTTTTTTCCGATACCTTACCTAACATAACAACTATCTCGAATCTTTCTCTCAGCATGTCAGAAGCGGAAAGGTTGTAAAGAGGTGATTTCTCATTGATTTTGTGCACTATGGTCATCGGCCAGATGAACATCAATCTGTCTTCTTCACCGTCCGCACCGACCTTCAACTCTTGCTGGTAGAATGGCAATACTTCCCCTTCTCTTGTCATCTGTTGATGTAATTTATTTTTTATAGATAACTACAAATGAGAATGAAATTATAAATAAAGAGACTATTAGGATATTACCACAATCACAACATGATTTTTAAATATTAAAAAAAGCGTTGAAAGAAATAAAATTATAATGCATTATGTAAGCATGGTATATGGACGAATAATTTTCGGCTCAAGGTCGAAGTTTGTAAAATGTGAATAATCAAAATTCAAAGCAAAATATACATTCTAGAAGTTTAGATTGATATTTGCAATATTTCGCAATATATTAGTCATAAGTTGCTTGAACGTTGATTATTTTTTTTTTACATAAAACTCAAGGTTAATTGTGTTTTTAATTTGAATAAATGTGAATGAGGCATGCGTAAAAGATGCAGTAAATTCCAGAAAGCAAAACAAACAGCGCAAATGAAAACATCAATTAAAATGTCGTTAGTATCACACATATTATATTTCAAAAGATATTTAAATTCTAATGTACTTTTTCTACTCAAGTTAAGTTAGATCATTGTTAGCGAGGCAATGCAAAAAACAAGACATGATGCATGCACAGATAATTTGCAGCTTATCCATAGAGGGGTCTTTATAAAGTAACATAACATCACGACAGATAAAATAAACAAATAAACATAACATTGCATTCGCAACAACATGACATTGACGGTAAAATAAAAATCTAGAAACGCACTATGGGTACCTTTTTCCGAATAATCTGGGCGCGGACGTGCGCTTCGAGGATATGCGATTTTCGTATATCTCCCACTCGGAATAGAAGGCAAAACTCCCCGTCTCTTAGACATATCACCGCGTTCCTCGAGAACAGTAGGGTTGTATTTCGTTTTTTGGCCCTCGCCAGCTTCGCGAATATAAGACCCACCTATGGACAAGAGAAAAAGAAAATGATTCTACGTTTGTAAGATTCAAACCGGGGATCGAAACTTGAGTTTTTAATTTCAAAGGTCGATGCCCCCTACATTATGATGTGCCATGAATCTAAGTTCACCTAATCCGGTTAGATGCAGATTAAAAGCGTGCTGACTGAAATCCCCAATCACTAACCAGTCTCCGCTTTGTTGTAATAATATACCTTGCGGCGTATAATTTGTGCTCTTATATGCGCTTCGACAATATGTGATTTTCTCATGTCCCCGACTCGGAACATCAGGCACAGTTGTCCTTCTCGTAGGCATATCACTGCATTTCTGGAGTAAAGTAAGGTTTGGGCGCGTTTCTTTGGTCTAGATAGCTTTGCGAAAACTATTCCCACCTAAAATTAGAATCATTCGTAGAACACCGCTTTTGTTTCATATGAAACAGCTGGACGGAGCCGCTCGTATTGACCCAATTAGAATTTCGAAACATTTATCCATCGGAAACGTGCATCACTTACAAAACTCTACATTCAATATAAATTAACGTGCTTTAGTATTCGTTATCCATCTCATGGTAAATGTAATTAAAGCGACCAGGTGACGTCTTTTTCGTAATGGTTTTAAAAGACCATCTGGATCATAGTCTGATACGTTAATACTTTTGGATGATGTCCAAATTTATTTTGATATTAAATTAATGTATTGGCGCCGAAGCAGGAAGATTTCTCTGGCGAAATTCAATAACCCTTTAAACTAACAATGATATATAATAATATGGTTTGATTTTCAAAGTATTTCTAATCATCATATTTCGTTTGCCAGAATACAGTGAGCTTATTGATTAGAATATACATAGATTACTTCAAACTGTCGATCAACGTAGATGACTTCAAAGAGATTATATATTTACGTAAAATTTAGCCATACACTGTGAGAGCCATGATCAATTAAAATAATTTGAACATTAACAGTACCAACTTCAGCGCCCAAATAAAAAAAGGTAGATTTATATTCTTATACAAACTAAATCCAATAAAATAATATACAAAAGACAATCTTACCATAAAAGCTTGAATGAATACTCCGACGATACTTTGTAAGCACATAACGAAGATAGCTTCGGGGCACTCTTCATTGGTGGTTCTGGAGCCGTAGCCGATGGTGTGCTGAGTTTCGACGGAGAAGAGGAAACAGCCGGTGAATGAGTTGACATTGTTGAGGCAGGGAATGAATTCTGAAGTACTGTTTGGGGTCGGGGGGTTCAGGTCCCCGTGGGTGAAGATGATAAGCCACCAGATAAGCGCGAACAGCAGCCAGGAGAGGATGAAGGAGAGCGCGAAGACGAGCAGCGTCCAGCGCCACTGGGCGTCGACGAGCGTCGTGAAGATGTCCTGAAGGTATCGGCGCCTGCGCTTGGCCACGTTCCATTGCACGACGTTGCAGTCGCCGTGCTTGAAAATGACGCGTTTCCTGACGCGTCTTGCTGCGTAGCGGGCTTGACGGTATCTGCAAATATAATTAAGATCATTATTATTATATTTTTGTATTATATTATCTCTTTTTTATTTTAATGACTAATAGATTTTGTTTTGTGTATCCTCGTAACTCTTAACTATTAAAATGGAATACATAGAAACGTTATATATTAAATGTCAAAATAAGCTTTTGTTCGCCATGGTTAACGTTTTGGTCTTCTTTCTTGAGGCGCCTCTCCGAATAACGAAGGTTGGCGATCAGTTCTCCATATAATGAAACGTTATGCGATGAGATGGTATCGTTCTTTGACCTAACATTTGTAAATGGAGTTTGTGTTCAGTCGAAATCGCTTATTCGGACGTTGATCTGTAACGCAATCTCTGATTGCAATAACGAAAAGTTTATTAAGTGTCGTTTATTAAAAATTATTCTCATTGAGTACCTACGTAGATTTATTTATATTTTTTAAACAATTTACAAGGGCGACGATACTATCTATTAAGTGTTAACGTATCATTTCAATCTACTATTGAAGACACCAATATCATACGTCTACCTCCGTATTAGTAGATATTTAACTTCTTGTTATAAAATGGAGCTAGTTTATCATATCAATTTTTTTTTATCTTTGTGAGATCAAAATAACTTGAAATCAAAATAACTAGTAAACTCAAATTTAAAAAAATATAAATTTTTACCCTTTCTTAATTACTAATGGCATTATTGTACAGTTTATTAACGAACACTATAACATTAAAAACTACTTCGAAAATTTTTAGCACTGCAAAAATTATGTAAATAAATAAGAGTTGTTAATGATAAAACAAATACAATTTCGATGAAGTAAATAAAAGGTATTTGCTTGTAAAGCTTTTACGAATAACTTGCGAGTGAATTCCATTAGTTTGTGTTTGCGTTTGTAATCTCGTCACTCAAGTCTCAAGGACAATCATCAATTAATTTAACTGCGTTTTATCTGTGTATGTGATACAGTGTTTTATATTGATTAGATAAGTTATACGAGTCCATTAAATTAATGGAAGCTTTTGCGAGAAAGCTTTGTGTCAATAAAAATAAATGTTAATACAAGTTTTTAGTCTGCACGGTTCAATTCTGACTTTAAGTATTGCCTAATGGTAAAATCGAACTGCGTAAAGGAAACTTAATATTTGCAAGCCTGATAAACTTTTGGTTCCCCAATATCTGTGAAATCGAGTGCTCAAATATTTAAAAAAATTGTATGCCAATCTTGTGTGAAACTTTATATCTTATCAATATTCTAAATGCGAATGTTTAGATAGATGACTGGATGTTTGAAGCTATCTCTAGCACGATTTTATGGATCTCGCTAAAATTTGGCATAGATGTAGAACATAGTCCGGAAGAACACACTTTTTTTCTTAATTCCACGCGGACGGAGTCACGGGATACAGCTAGCATGAGAATAATTCAACAAATTTTAATAAACGACGTAATAACACGATTTTAACTGGCAATATCAGGTTTTAAGAGCCGTTTCACTGATAGGTTTCACTTTTCCTTTCCCTCTCTCGCTATGAACTTTACTAGGGATTCCCCTTTATTAAAAAAAACCGTAGCGTCCTTGAGAATAAATACAACAAATTCTTTGTCTTTCTGATTACCTCAGCCGAATAGTATTAAGTATCTTTATGAGTTTATTATGTATGTCCTCTGTTTAATTAAAATTAAGAAAAAAATCTTTGTCAAATACTGTGGTCTTAACACGCATTGCACGTTCAATGTGCAATTACACATAAATTGTTTATTATTTATTATTTTTGTTTATATTGTAGTCACCTGTCGTAAAAGAATTCGATAACAAACATGGTGTAGTTGTAATGGTATTAAATGTTAGTCATCTCTCGGGTATTTATTTGTTTTACAAATCTTATGAAAATAATTGAACGAATGATGACTGAAGTAAATATGTAAATATTAAGTACATGAGATAAAGAACTAACTTCACTAGAGCTGGCGTAGCGACTTATAGCAGTCCTTGGGCTACGACAATCAATTTCTACGGTCCTCAATTAAACGCCTATTTAGAAAATGTTTTTTGTTAGTAGTCCCATTTTAAAGTAAAATAGGTACCTTTGATTGCCGTTGCTTTATGTTGTTAATAGCATACATATTATTCATACTCTACGCGCATTAAACTACACTAGAGTTAACGTACGAATAAATTATTTAAAGTTTATTACAGTGACGTCATAGAATGTCGCGTGTGACGGGATGTCCAGTGGAAAGACGTCATCAACCGCCTCTCTCATGTTCTCTTTGTGAACGCTGGAAATAGCTTTATATAAAAATGTATCTATTCTTTTTTCTTATACTACTTTTTCAATAGCGTTCATGAGTCAGACGCTATACTATTATTGTAAGAGACCTTCAATATTTCGTCAACGGTGCAACGAATAAATTCTTTTAAAACGTTCGTAATAGCTTTATACGTTTTATAATATCGACTTACTTTTGTAGTTCCTCTCTCCACGCGGATTCCGATGAGTTTATTGGCTTCCCTGTCATAAACATGGATACTTGGCTGATACATCTTTTAAGTCCAGACATTGTACTAAGCATTAATACCACCGGTTTAGCAATTGTGTCCGCGATCGTTCGACACTAGTCACTTCACGGTTCAGAGATCAGTCCTTCACTGTCAACTGCTGCTCAAACTAGCACTTTTATGCAAAATATAGACTTATATTCATAAAAAAATAAAATTCCTAATATACTTCGCGTAAAAGTTAGAAAATTGTCTCCGCTCTATCTTTAAGTAAGACATTAATTAAACATTCACTGAAAACTTCTTTAATATCAAACAGTAGCACCACAAACTTCCTCATCGTCTTCACCAACAACATACTGAAAAGGAGAGGCACAAACTTGAACTAAATAAAAATTGCGTCTCAATTTATTTTTTGTTATCATTCAATTAAATTGTCACTAGTACTGAATGTGAAGAGAATTGGAGCGATACTGAAACGGGCGGATGTTTAACGGAGCAGATGCGAAGATGTTCACAAACAAACACTACAGAGGCGTCTCGTGCCAACCTCGACGCAGACAGTGGCGCCGCGACGCCACCACACTCGATTACACTATTTTCCGATTATTTTCTCACACACTGCACTGTTTACATATAAAAAGAGCAATTATGTTTCTTTCACCTTTCTTTTTCTACAACAAATTATTTTAATATTGGCAGCAAATAAATTCCTTAAACAGTTCCACTTAATTTAAAAGAAGCTATTACGAAGCTTTTCGTTAAGAAAAATACTATGTGGCCAATATTAAAAGAAAAATTTCGTCTGCTACTGTTGGTAAAGAGTTTATGTTTTAAAATAAAGACTAAAGTAAAACTGGAAATGTCTTGCATGTAAAAGAAAATCTAAATATAATTAAATTACTGTAAAGACTGGTTGTTACTGGTGATATCATCGTATGGCTAGATCACATTTCATTCTTTCTCTATTTATTATATATTAATTATGTATAAATGAAATGGCGTCTTCATTTCACGGCCAATATCATTTGCACTTTAAACGGCACGAGTAGTTTAATAATGGACGATCAAAACATTTTAGCGTATTAATTTTTTTTAAATATGTAGACATTATTCATGTCTCTTCATATTTTTCTGATCTATGTCTATGTCATAATATTGTTAGACTTATAATTTCACATCTGTCGTCCGCGACACCGTCCGTGCGGGTTTAGAAAAAATATTTTGTAGCATGTGTTCTTCCAGACTATGTTCTACATCTATGCCAAATTTCGGCGATATCCAGGCAGTCGTTCTGGAGATATGTTATAACAAACATCCATCCCTCTATAAATCCAAACATTCGCATTTATAATATTAGTAAAATTAGAAGGTTGATTAAATCAAATCTTACCTTGTGTGTTATGAGTGGTCTAGTAAAAAATTGCTTTAATAGTAAAAATATAGAATTTATTTCATTAGGCACCAGGAAAACAGTAATTTGTCCTTTTAGAATTTGTATTCACTGCATCGACGGGCAATAGTCTAATGTCGTTTAACGTGCTTAACCCCTATTTCATTAGAATATAAATAAGTTAATAACCTACAATAAAAGTTAATTAAAATATTATAGACTAGATGTTTATGTCTGGTGTTGGCTGGTTACATTTCTATAAATATTAACAATGCCACAAGATTTTTTTAAACAAAAAAAAGAAACATTTCATTTTTTTCTAATAAATCATAAATATAAGGCAATTAGTTTTATCAAGAATTTGTTATAGTTTTTAACGTTTTTTATCGCTTACAATAAAACGTGACCGAGTTACGTCGATTAATTCCAGGCATTCGCTATCGCCATTTGTATTGACCGCACGTAAACAATTGCTTAACGCGAACTCAAAACGTACCGATAACTGAACTTAAGTCACGTGATGTATGCCCAAACATAATACTGTACCTTTAACGTCCTTCTAAGTATCGATTCACTTAAATTAACTAAACATTTAAAACAATTTCAACTAAATATAAAGTATTATAGAAAAAATATGGGAGCTATAGGCAATTACCACTAAATTTGATCCCATTTACAATATATCCAACAGTTTAATTGCCGCGTTCAAAAATTGCTTTTTTTCATTATTTCATTTATAACAGGCCCGTAAAAGTTTATCTATAGTCAAAGTAACTTAAGTAACATTCGAATTTAGACAGAAAAGGACAGGCAAATTTTAATTCTCAAAGCTATTTTTTGTTTGAAATGATTAATTCTCTCTACAAGCACTTTAAAATATGTACAAAAAGGTTAATGACAAGGAGGTATATATTCACGACCTTGCCGAAAACTCGTGTTGGATCATTACCCGAAACTCCAGACACTCGAAATGTCTTTGATTGGTGTTGAAATAAAACAGGTGGAATTCCCCCTCGCACCTCACCCCTCTCAGCGACGCCAAATCTCTTTTTTTTCGGCCAATGGCAGAAGAGATTCTAGAGCTTGCCAGTTTTGTTTGCCAAACTCGCAACAACTATATATATTATTCAAATCTATGTTTATCTTGTTATTATATTATTTTGTATATGTGATTACGATTAATAATTTTAAATTGTATTTAAATATATTAGTAATCGTATGATTTTAACCGCTTTTATCCTACGTGAAAACCCATTTTTCCGCAATTACATTCACTGATATGTGTATTGGTTAGGCATGAATTACACACACAATTAAATATAAATATGACGTTTAATACTTAACGTATTTTGAATACTTATTTGCTAAATTAGCCACGTTAGCCACCATAATGACTGTGTTAAATTATACGAACAATATTGTTGGTATTTTTCTTTTAGAATTTGATATCGGATTATACGCAGTATTTTTATGATCAACTAAAAAAAATGGTAAACAATAGGAATAGTGCTGCGAAGAAAATAAAAAAATTATAAAAACATTAAATCTCAAGGTTGTAAAATTTTAATTTTTTTTTTAATTCAGACGCTGTGTTTAAAATGAAGTTTACTTAGTTAGGCTACATAATGTGCTTTTATAAGTTAAACCAAAACTTAACAACCTAGCACTACAGACAACAAAATTATTGTGTCTTTATTTTTACGTTGTTAGCGAACTTCAATCAAAAAATCAAGTTATCCTACTTCTTTGTAAACATACAACAATCACAAATATATTTACAACGATTAGTAAACAAAGGAATTTTTAACATCGCAATACATTTAGATGATTGAATACATCAAATCGTCTCGTAAACAATGTTCGCTAATAAACGTGAAACATAAAATTGTTTAAATGATGCGTTCTCGTTTTGTTTGACTTTTATTTCAAATACAATCATCGATAATTCATTCTATAATAGTTTAACACTTTGTTTTAGATACCGATCGATTGAAAATCTATGTAGAACATTTAAGTTGATTGAAATATGCCTCTTTTCTTAGAAAACTTTCCAAACAAATTGTTAAGAGAAAATATTTTTAAGAGTAAGACTCTATCTATTTTTATTGTAATCTCCGCAGAGTTCGTCTTATCTATATCAAATTAAAGTGTACGATATAGTTAAAAACCACTAATTACTAAAAATAGGTAATGGTCTATTGAAATAGTCTATTTATGCCATCATAAACGTTGCTTCTTGAAGTTTTTAATGACGATATAAACCTACTGATGTAAGATTTATTGTCACGCTTTGAAGTATTATATTTGAGTTTTCTTTTACGTTAAATGAATGCTACTCTTTTAACCACAAAAAGTATTAAGCACGAATTACCATTAATCCCGAGTTAATTGGAGACAATTGGAAATGAATAAGGTGGGCTAACATAACAACGGTGCAGATAAAGTTATTTTTAAACAGTGTTTAAGAATAAGTGTCCTTTTGTCAACAAACAAACTGGTCGTTCAAGATTACAGCAGTCCATTGACATTTCATCGCTTTGATAAATAAATCAATGCAAGCTCTTACATTTTAATGTAGAAATTACCATTGAAGACATTTGATTCTATGACTTCATATTATTGAGTCAAGAATAATGCATCCCATCTCTTTGGTAATCAAGGAGTTTGCGTTGCCAAAGAGGTAGTATACTGGCCACTAAGACTTTTCCTTTTATTTAAAAAGATATGGGAAAATATATTAAGATAATCGCGTGGGAAGTAAAAAGGGGACCAACGAAATGTAGTCGCGAATAGAGTAACTATTTTAACAAGGAAATAAATGCATTTTGGGTGCCGTGCTGATGTTTTCAGTCTATACACATAGGACTGAGGCGAAGTGAAGTATCAACTGAATTAGACTCATCTTAAAATTTTAAAAAGATTTGTCTAATAGACATTTAATAGATTAATTTTTGTTCCAGAAGATTTTATTGATAAGTAGGAGAATATAACAGCTTATCCTTGCCTCTCTTAATCACTGTTAAATTATCAGGAATGTTTGTAACCCACCAAATTGAACTTTGAGTCTACACGGCGATAGTTCATTTGTTTATACGTAATAAAACGTTTTACCCTTGGTCTTTACATAATCGTTAGCACATTGTGTGGCTTTCGAGAATTGTTTAGACTTGTTCCTTCGTGCGTCAGGTGGTCGTGTTATAATAGAAATATTAATAGCATTGTTTTGTTTTGTAAATTATTAATACATGTCTAACATTAGTATGTACTGATTTCATCACGATCAAAATTAACTTCTATATTAATAAAATTTGTAAGTATACCTAGGTACACAGTACGTAGGTTATTCTGCCAACATAACTTTAATGTTTATTACAAAAATCAATTAATAATTAAATTATAGCAACATAAACATAATTTGAATAAATAAATGAATAAATGCGTGGTTATTTTTATAAAAAAAATTCGTGGACACTCGAAATTAATGGAAAAACTGAAGTCAGAAATATCCCGACATGACGGTTGACAATATTTACAAGAGAGTCGTCTGGCACTAGGATCAAACCAATTACTGTCAACGAATGATAAGGGAAGCGCTATATTTTTATCTCATCTACTAATAAGGAACAAAGTAATGTTTATTACTGTTTTGCTAACATCATAGACATTTTTTTAAGACGTCTATGTGTTAAAATTTTAAATCAAATATTTTTAAGGTTTCGATATGAACTTCTACATAAATCTTTTAATTAAGCAACTATGGCAACGTTTCTTTAATGCATAGATTTTACTACGTTGAAAAACAATTCTAACGTAGTAAGTTTAGAATTAAAACTATGTAGAGAATTGTAACAATATAATACATTTTAAATAAGCCTTCCTCAACAATAGATCGATATGTTTAAATTATTTCAATAGAGAATTTAAAACAAAGGAAATATAAATTTATGTTCACTATTCAAAGAATTTGTGTCGTATTTGAAGCCAATGATAAATATCAAAGTTTAAACCGGAGTGAACTTCGTTCTCAACGAAATAGAAGCTAACGTTGTTGCCAAGGCGCGCCATTTTGGTGACACGTGAGTCTGAAATAGCTACGCCACGGTATATCTAGCTATCAGATTCAATGTAATGTGAAACATTTTCATAGTCCAGTTTAAGTTTTGCTACTCCCTAACAGATGGCACTAATCACTACCATTCGTTAATCTGAAGTTAAGCATGATCCTAATGTAGCAATATTACTATAATTTTACATTTAGCTATACTAGAAGCCAAGAGGTCATTGATCTCAACAACGAAAAGAAAAAAGTCTAAATTAAAGGGTGCTATTAAATTTCATGCAATTAACACATAACTTATATATAAAATTCTCGTGTCACAATGTTAGTTACCATACTTCTCTGAAACTGTTTGACTTATTTTTATGAAATTTTTATTTAATGCCGCGCAGACGGAGTTGTGGGCGACAGCTAGTATGGTATAGAAATCCAATGGAAATTTTTGGATATTTGATGAGGTCTAAAACATCAACGGTTCTTTGAACTGGTTTCAATCTGAGTCACCGTTTAACCAATCGATTGCAATGACTTCGTGATAAATTCCAGTCCTAGACAAAAAAAACACTAACGGAAATATTAGACATATTGTTGACGTAATACAACAAAAAGTGGTGGGCGATGAAAAGGTTTTTGAACTGATAGAGCCTGTGAACGCTGATCAAAAATCCAAGGAAAAGATATTCTAGAAATCAATTTAAACTATATTGAACTGTTTTCTTGACCTGAATGTAATCATTAGAAAAACAAAGCCTTAATTGTTTCTATTGAGTCATTATCATTATTTATAATTTTCTCTGACTAACGCTGACTGACAACTTCAATCGATTGATAAACAACAAAATATTTTGTCAATCAATGAATGAATTTAATAACAGATCATGACCATGACTCAACTTGCATAATAATCGTAAACCTGTTATAACTTATGACATTAAAACAACTACGTTAAAAGAAACATTTATGACGCAATTTTAAAAAATAAACAAAATACGCATTGGACATATGCAAATCATTACTTACTAATATATGTTTTTGTTATTCATAAAGTCATCATAATCCTATTCTGACCTAAGTAAGGAAGTTTCAAATGGTTGCCTGAATACATGCATACACGAAAAACTTTACTCTGTTATCAATCTGTTAAAAACCGCATAAAGTTGTAATAGTAGAATGGACACGGAGGAATTAAATTCTGCGCACGTTGGTATCGTATTTTCATTTTTATACGACATGTACTTTTTATACAGGTCAATTAATTGTTAATCGTGATACAAGTATTAAAATGCTTTAGTTCCTTGAAATTAATATAATCAACTTTGTATTAAATCATAATATTTCTCATAACAACGATGACGTGTCGTGTTTATTCAGGTGACACAATAACGTCAGATGTTAAGATACATTGTCAGTATCTGAGACCTATTCACTAGGCCCTGCAAAAACATACCAGCTACTAGTTTAATATATACATATTGTACGTACGTTATCGTAAATTATTGTAATACTAGCTATCGTCCGCGACTCCGTCCGCATGAGTTATAAAAAATAATTACAAACCTATGTGTTCTTCAAGACTGGCATCGACTAAGATATTTACCGGGAACATCTAATCATGGTTTCTGCGTTTTGTCGATTAATTGAAAGTAATCGTAGCCTCAATTATATATGCAAAAGGCATAAAATCTTTGAAGTCAAGTGTTACGCATTGGAAATTTTAAATTTGAAGGAATAGTCTTACTAGCGCACCCAGGGTTCCTAAGTCAATAGTACTATGAGAAAACCATGTAAGGGCCAAACCAATAGTGGTCAAATACATAAATATATTTAGACATTATTAGTTAGAATTCAAGTCAAGTGTCAGAATTATTAGTGAAGGGACATAAACGTCGACATTTAATAAGGCTAATGTTGCGCTAAAACATCGGCACAGTATCGGATTTTCTTCCTAACAATATGTAGTAAATAATAGTGGTAATGTGCAAGAGTAGCCCAAAAATAGTATTCGCCAATAGGGTTTTTAAGTGATAACTTAAATTATTTAATAAAATAATTTTTTGCTTAAAATACATGTTGATTGTTGTCCTTTCTAAGAAAAGGGGTATTCTTAAAAAGGCCTATCTGCTATATTTCACCTGTGAAAGGTTTTACATCGTTTAATTCGACGAATTCTTTAATAAATGTTATTTTTAAAAAGAGGTTTTGTACGCTGGTAAACCCGCTTTGCCGGCGCCTGACGCGCCGAGCGTAAGACTTGATTATGTATACGGCCTACATATTTTCCTGTGGTATGAGGATGTTTGTTGAATAAAGTATTTATGAACATTTGTTTTTTCCGTTAATATATACGCTATTTCTAGTATTATAAATTCAAAATTGATCTGTAGCATAAAACCTTCTTTTTATAATAAGTTTTATTTAAGCTATTTTAATTTCTTCAAATGTTACTCTTCGTATGTCCCTTAGGTCTTAATTTAGGTTATAAGTTTTAGTGAACGTATTCTAGAAACGTGCTCTGGACTACACGAGGCATATGAGAAGTGCGATAAGGCATGGCAGGAAACATGGCGAGCTCCGAATAGTTCGATTGCAAATATAAGCGATACCACGCCGTCGCCCATTTAAAGTGTACAGTCGTGCACTAAAGTGTCTGTACAAATTTCGGTTATCAACTAGCTGTCGCCCACTACGTTTGCGCGGAATTAAAAAAGAATTTCATCGACATCCATACAGCCGATAAGAAGATATCTTCTCACAAACATCCATTCATTCATCCAAACATTCCCATTTATAATATTAGTAAAATAGACAGATAGACAATATAGGTACAAATAACTGAGCCTTTTTACAAAATCTTTAGTTTCACTGTCTTTAAAAACATAATACATTATAAGTTGCATAAAAATTTTACAAACCTAGTTAAGTTTTTAGTACGTTTACATTTATGTATAGGACTGTATTGCATTCGCTAATAAGCACATTGTTTTGCAGATCGTCAGTTGGTAGCGGTGCGAAGGAAGTGACCGGCCTCGACGGCCATTGGTACAGTCGTGCTTAGAATTCGCTCAAATTATATTTAACGGTCATTTTTTTGCTTACTTTCTACAGATAGCCGTTTGAAACCTAGTTAAGCAATACACTGTTATCTAATTTGTATATTTGACTATTTTGCAAGTTCTCTGTTGCATAATAAGTGAAATTAATAAAACAAAAATGTCGAAGTTTAGATGTTTTGTTTTTATCTTTCCTCCTTAAGATATATAGTGCTAAATACCGTCTAAAAACGTAAATTCGTCCCATGTTACTTGAGTTCTTTTTTCAAACATAATTTAACATATTAAATGCCAATTATACTTAAAATAAACTAAATACAAATTAATCTAACGGGTTCTTAGTTACAGTAACTTTAACTCGTAAATTATTTAAGTTATAGCTGTATTTTAAACAAATTCATAAATTTTGGTTTCCTTAAAGCGAATTTATGTAAAGTTTTATTGCGTTACTTTAAGACCCTACTAAACCGATTTGGAATTTAAACTTGGAAGTTATTCCAATAAATTTACAGAGCTTTGAACTTGTATTTTCGCATGAACGTAGCCAAGCCTAGCTATTATGTGGTTTTGTGCAAATGTTTCGGCGGTCAAAACGCACGGTGTTAAGAGCATTGTTTCGTTTCGGCAAACCTAGTCCGGCGTCGAGTTTCCTGTAAAACAACGAGATCCGTGATAAAATAAGGACGTCCGTTTCCTTTGGGCACTTTGCATGCGACGTGAAAGTCACAGGTAAATCTTTTTCATGGTTCATTATGTCATTTGTAGACGGAAGGACCTTTTAAATGTTTTAAAAATACTAATGACGACATTGAATTCTAACGTTTAGGATATTTAGTAGTAAATCTACTAGCTACTAGGGTGCTTAAGTTAAAATCTAGGAAATATTATGTATCCGTTTATATACATCATCTGGATTACTAGTGGTGTTATTAAAATAAAACGTAGTAAAAAAGAACGATGATACGAGAAGAAAGATATCACCACTTTTGAAAAATTATTTAGACGTTTTTGTTTCTAATTTTATATCTCAGTGAGGGGATGTTAGGTAATATTAAATTTAAAACGAATGAATCTATTGGCATGTACTTAATTGACGTATGCGTGAAACCTTACGTGTCAAATGATGTGGGCAATAAAGGAAACGATAAAGCCTACAAAGGCTGTAATTATACGAGAGAGGGTACAGCTATAAACGATACCGCAGCGAAGCCATGTGGGTGCCTTTGTTCTTGACCTCTACGTTTATATGAGAATTCTCTAGAGAAATTATTGACAGTCACGTCCAATCTCATGAATATGCTCGATTGTAATTTAAATGGGTTGTGAAAGTTCCAATAAAATTATATTATACGAAGAAAATCTAGAATATTTGACTAGTATCATTTTGTGTTAAGATTAACAAAAATCATTTTCAGAATTATTTTTCATTTTTTCCATTGTTTAAATTTGCATACAGACGTTGTTTAAATAATTGCGAATTGGTGGTATTGATTTTGCTCCTCTCATCAATATCATTGTGTACAGTACACAAATAAACCAAATCAATTTGCATTTGTTACGACTTAAGTGCAGAATAACTTAAACCTTAAATGTATGATTACTCACTTGAGAAAGAGATTAAGGGAGCTATCATTCCTGGTTGTCGGGACGTCCTTTACACTGGAAGGTTCGCTGCGAACGCCTCGAAGGGAGAGCCTAAGTTGTCGCGGGATAGTGCTGAGCAGGCCGCTACTATTTCTTCTCTGATTCAGACTCTTGGATCGCGTCAGCTTGTTGGACTCAATATCGACAATCTGCGGGTTCACGGATACATCGTCCTTGCAGATTGTAGCACTCGACGCGTTAGTCTTAATGATAGTAGGCACGGCGGTCTTCATCTCACCCAATAACTTCTCCCACGGCGACTCCACATCTTCCTCAGAGATCGTCTCGAAACTCCTCGGGCCGACGGACGACGACGTTTTGTCTGACATTTTGAAGGTTAACTAATGTTACAAAGGAACGGAACGCAGCTAAACAGACACCTCACACACTTCGTCACTTTGGATTTTTAGTTTCTTGACAACACTTCACTCTTATCATAATATCCATTTGTAAATCATAATGTTTGGGATAAAAATGTAGACACTGAAACAAGAGAAAAGTAAATGTTATTATAAATTCGCATGGTAACAACTCGTCTAATGATGTAATAGAAATTAACATTAACTTTCTAAACGGGTACTTGGTTTATACTTCTATTGTTTGGCGTTATTATATCAAAAATTTGGTAGTTTGTTTAACGAAATAAATGTACATATAATTTGTATAACAGTCTAACAAAATAGTTACAAAGCGTGTAATGTCGATGTCAGAAGGTGTATCACATGTGTTAGCAACAATACAAGCCACTCGAATGAAATCGCTGGCGTATAATAACAAAAAAAGACTATTATTTGAAGAGAAAGGCGTTCAAAAACCAGACACAGGAAACCGAAATGAAAGCTAGGTATACAGTAGCATCGCTTTCCATTTGTTTAGCAAACAGAAATCATGAAAATAACGGTTACTTTTGAAATGAGGTGACTCTACATACATTGTAAAATTTCAAATAGTCGTTACCTATTTAAATTACTGTGAAAGTGTCCTAAATTGAATTTTAATAACGGCGTGTCCAGTCTGAATGAGAGAAGGAAATCAAATCATCATTATACGACTATTAACGCGAGTTTATATATGTGATTTCTTCTATCATGTAATCAGTAAATAGTACTTTTTAATCGTTAAGATTTTAATCTCTTGGACATATGTAATTTAATAGTGAAACTAATCATTTTAAAAAGTATGGACAACTTCATGTAATTATAGGCAATTTAATTTGAAACGGATTTGCTGTTGACTAGACTATTGAAAGTAGTAAAATATTCTGAAATCTTTTATTCTTTTTTTACAAGTAACTTTTTCTAAATTTTATTTTCTGGTACTCTACCTAATTCCTAATGTTATGTATTAGTAATTGTTAACATTGCAAATGACTGGATTGCAAGGAGAGAATTAATGCAGAATGTTTATTACATTTTGACCTAAATACATTTAGATTTAGCATTTATGTTGGTTAGTTTAAACCGCTTTTACTAACGGATCGATTTTCTTGATAAATTCTCTGGACATTTTAAAAATCAGATCTGAACTAAGGACGCCATGAATATGTATAACGAAAAATGTAGTAAATAGCATATTTACGTTCAATTGCATCGTTTTTGAGTGACATTTACATTTACATATTGTCATCCCTTTCATTCTGTCTTGGCAAAACAGATACTTGCAATATGAATTAAGACAAAAGTCCCGGGAGTGGAATTCTACTGTTATTCGCTCGTGACATCAGATAGCAGAATTATTGTTTGTAGTCGCGCGTTGTTTGTTATAATTCGTGTTCACATTATGTAAATTCAGACTTAAGTTTCTGATCTCATCGACTGACTAATTCAACGAAATTTTCTCGGTATTATATACAGAATATTGTGAGTCAATTTGCGGAACAAATTCATCCGAACTGCCTAACGATGTAATAAATTAAATTATTTTCTTTTAATAACTTTTAGTGATATCATATTCTTTGTAACTATATCAATCTGGTATATTTTAAATATAATGTAAAACAAATAATAAATGTACTCTATCTACAATACAGAATTATTAAAAAAAAAATAACAATCTCACTATTATTATAAACGCGAAACCTTAGGTGGATAGGGGAATAGATGTTTGTTAGACGGTATCTCCAGAACGGTTGCATGGAATTAGCTGAAATTTGGCATAGATGTAGAACAACACATAGGCTACTATTTTTTTTTAAACTCCGAACGGACAGAGTGGTGGGCGACAGCTAGTATTAAATATTTCAATGTGGTGTTATGTAACGATTACAATATTAAGAATATTTTTACTTAAGAATTTTTATTTTAGGAATGTGGTTACTATGCGGAAATTTGTCTTATATTTAGCGATTCGGAATACAATTTAAACGGACTCGAGCATCCCGACAGTCTACAGAATATAATGTATTTTAGACGTACGACTTTGCCAAGTGGTGCGCGCTCCCCGAATGTGGGTCAATGCTCCGATTTATATTAAAATTTAAATCAAGATAAGATATTAATCATCAGAAAATGCTTTGAGAAAATTATTTAGCATAAAATCTAAAACAGAGAAGCTAGAAACAAATAGAAAGAGCTAGAATTGAACAACAGATAAAATTTAAAGTACAAAAAAGGTTTTATGTTACTTTTTCTTCCCTAAAACATCTGAACATCAATGGTAAATTCTACAGTAGCACAACTTGCATACAATTATGGGCGAATAAGATTTTTGTATACAATACTATTTAAGAACAAAAACGTGTTTTCTAATTTAAAACACGTGCATGAAGAGACCTGCGTTATTTATCATATGACATCATTCTGCAACGTAATAGCAACGTTTAACAAGTATTTAAGTCGTATAGTATTTATACGCTATTGTTTCCTGAAAACGTGTTTTAAATTATCTTTGAATGATGTCTTTTTAATACTATAATTTATATTTTATGCAATCTAGTCAAGAGAAAAAAAATTAGAGTAGTGTTTTCCCTAGAAAACTTTTTAAACGTGAAAATTAAAAACGTTGCAGCAGCGAAAAAAAGAGTAAGACTAAGATAGTCTGTAAAAAATTAAAATAATAAAGTTATTATTGCTTGATACAAAGTTTTGTGTTCCTTCCATTGTATAGTCAACTACAAAGTTTCAGTTCAATGGAATATTTATATATAATTTTCCAAGAGGAAGATATGACTATTTTGAGTGCGATGATGATCAAATTTCCAGCACAAAACCGTTTCGGATAATTTGCTTGAATATATGCCAAATGACACAAAGACGGATGGAATAAATTGCGCATTAACACAAATTAAATCTTGATGATATTCATCAGAATCTTGGCATTTAGTATTTGAAACAATAGTATTGTAGCTATTATGTTCTTATAAATAGTCAGCGATAAGAATGAGTGAGGTTCTAACTTAGTTATTGTTGAATAAGTTGGAAAATGAAATCTTGCTTTTTTTTCAAACTCTACTGCGTATGGATATCTTTTTATATCTTTTATTAGCTGACGCCCGCGATTCCGTCCGTACGGAATTAAAAAAAACTCAGTAGCCTCTGTCTCTGCCTCTGTCTTCTCTTCCAGATTATGTTCTATATCTATGCCAAATTTCAGTAAGATCCATGCTCACGTTCTAAAGATACCTTCTAACATCTATCCATCCATCTAAACATTGGCATTTATAATATTAGTAAGATTTTTTTCTATTACGTCTTTCATGGTCCTAATCAGGCTTCAAAAGATTGCATGTAAGGTTAGTTAAAGTAACATGTTTCATATTTTGTAAAAACTGATATATACTTCTGCTCTTCTCTACTCTATAGTTTATGCTCTTTGAAAAAACAAAGATAACAGTATGTTTTTTTAATGGTATTTCAGCAGGAAAATCACGATAACCTTTCTATAAAGCTGTTATTCTATTGAAACGATTACGTACCACTTGAATGTATGTTTGAAAGGCAAATCAATCATTGTATTGAACGAACAAATACTAATAAAAATGATCGCATTATTATCTAACTGGAGCTGGCGCCAGTCGGTATTCGTAATAAATGCATTATTTGTACACATTTCGTTGCAGTAAACAAGAAAATACGAGGCCAACAAGTGAATTCCAACTTCAACAGTTTCATATTATATATAATGCTTATTATAGAAATAAATTACTAATGTTTATTTTTAATTGAATACCATTATATACTTTTTAATGAAGGAAGCATGAATGGACATTCCATACATCATATAAGGATCCTGGGAATCGTTCAGTTATTTTTTCTTTTTATTTTAATGAACATCTCTACGTACCAGTATCAAATTTTAGAAATTAACCTCAAAACTTTTCATTTAAAACAAAATACACATCCCCCGCAATAATACCTTTCAACGTACATCAAGCTTTAGGCTCCTACGTTCAAACCAATTTTCTGTTTGCCACATTCTTGATAATTCTAAAAATAGATGAAAAAATACACACCCTATCTGACTTAACTACTTGATAGATGCAACCAAAATGATAAGATAATTATTATAAAAGAAACGTAGTTACTCTAACAACAATACTGGCGTTTAATTGATATGAGGATGTAATTATCAATAGATAATTATACATCTAGATATCTGTAGAATCTATGCGTTAACTTCGTGAGTTCTTTACCAGAACGTGTCTATGGGTAGGCTAATGTTTTTATTACATAATCTTTGTTTTAAACAAGTTAGTAACAATTTAAATTTTAAAATAATAGGAAGAAACTACAACATTAATATTGTCGACTAATATGATTGTAGTATTATTTTATTTCTTGGAAACCATTTATGGAATACTTTAGTAGCGTGTATATATCTTACTTCTTACTAATATTATAAATGCAAATGTTTAGATGAATGTTTGTTTGATGGTATCTCCAGAACGGCTGAACGGATCTCAATGAAATTTGGTAAACACAGTCTGGAAGAACACAAAGGCTACTTATTATGTTTTTTTTTTGAAAATCTATGTGCTTGTTTTTGAGTCAAAAGTCGGTGACTAGTGCGACACTAATTTTACACGTTTAATTTGTGCAAGATAAGTAAAACATTATGTCAGGTCAATGTTCATTGTTAATATTAGAATCAGCAATTTGTACAAAAAAGTAGCTGTCGCCTGCGACTCCGTTCGCGTGGGAATAAGAAATCAATAGTTAGGTTAGCCAATTCTTAGGTCTAATGAATATGCATAAAAGATTTCATAACAATCGGTCAAGCCGTTTTGGAGAATTACGGTAAATAACATTGGGACACGAGAATATTATATATGAGATTGCATGATTTATTATTAAGGCTTAATCTATATCCTAGTTTAATGCCTTTTAATTTCTTTATTTATGTATAGTTTATGTTGACGTCACGATTATACACATAAGTGGTTTTTATCTTTATTGTTTACAGTTGATATGTTATAAAAAATTAAGTAATAAATTTAATACTTTAGCAAATACATCTTGAAATAGTAGTCTACCTAGAAAATGTTTATATCTTATTAAAACAATTGACGTCAATGATAAATGAAAATAAGTGTTACGAAGTAATTCAGAACGTCGCATTGTAGACATCTTCCTTGTGTCCTTATTCAAAGATTCGGATTATTTCCGTAGTATAAAATAATTTAGTTTATAAGTAAATCGGATCGTTGCCCCTGCGTTCGTTCACCGCACCTTTGCGATGACATCGCTCCATTCACGTGTCTTTCATTTTGCGGTACGTAAATTGGGTTGCGTTTTTTTTATCTGTTACAAGTAACTCGGCGACTTCGTGAGCCAGAATGGGAATAAAAAAGACAACGCCACCGATACTGTCATAATTTCTTTTTGTAACTTTATACTCTACATGAGTATTTTGCCAATTTTATACGATTTCTTTGTAGTAAAATCATTTTGTACATAAATAAAAGTTAAATTGCGACACCCATTCATATAACTAGTAGAGTCTAGGCTCTTAAACTAGCATCCCTTGTGTTTCAGGAGTCATCGTTGTCAGCACTTTTTAACAATACTCTACATACTTTTTGCGATACCGATGACATCAACTTTTAAAACTCAGTATTGAAGTGTTATAATAATAATTGGTATATTGTCAATGCGGAATCCGTGTGTTTTTTTATGTAATAGTAAAAAATATGTTAAAGGTTTTGAAATAGAATTGCCAAATTGTTAATCCAAAGCCCAAAATTAAAATCGTGACGTCAGCGACCTAATTTGGAAGAAGGGTTATTCAATTGTGCGAATTTATTTGTATACTTCGCTTCGAAGGCAATTTGCGAAGAGGAATATATTAAGCTGTTGAGGTTACAAGGCAAGATAGGGCCTTGTATGAGGACATTACATATACAGGAAATTTTATTGTTCGCGGTTTCGCCGTGTTAACGATGCCAACAGCGTATCATCGATTAATTAAACAATTTGTTTGAATTGTGAACAGTGTGTTTCGATTCGGAACAACGTTTGTACACGAGTAAAACGTGTTTGTGTTATTTTCATTAAAAATCAAATATACAGTCGCATACACAAGTGATTTTGAAAGCATTTTAGTATAACATAAAGATACCTGAACCCAGTGTACAATCGCATGCAACAAGCAACAATAATATGACTGCACATGCAATAAAAAGGTAATAAAATATAAACAAATTGATGAGTCAGATAGAACGTTAACTGGTAGTTATAAATAAATATAAGTACAGACTATGAAAATACAAAATTCCGGAAAGTACGGTAATTAGTTAAATAGAAACAGTTAAAAAAATTGACGTCAGAAACATTTACTGTAATTTTGCCAGAATAAAACTTTATAGCATCAGTTAAACTGAGTTATAATCCTTGGGTTTCTCATACCAAAATCCCAGCTTAAAACATACTATTATCACTGTTTTGTCAACGATGAAAGACAAGGATGACGATATATTTGATACAGTAATTTCAGTCGGAAACCCACAGAATAAGGTCTTTGTATCTGTTAAATAATTTCAATAAGTATGAAATCTAATTTCCTTACAATATACGTTGACGAATCACAAGTCTGTATCTATGTAACTTGACACGTACTATTAATAAATTTGCAAATAAAAATACCTAGAACCTAATATCTTTATTCAAAATGCATATGTAACAATTAACATATTTGTTGGAGACTAGTCATCCGGATGTAATAAAAATAAATGATTACTGTATTGATAAAATGCCATTAATCATCATAGATGTCGCCACATGCATACAAGCCTGTCATTGACTAACTCCCCTGATGAGCAATTGTCATAACTGACACGTTTTGCTACAATCATTCATTTTAACTACAGTCACACTTAAAATATATATATGAAAATATAGCTGTCGCCTTCAACTCAGTCTACGCGGAATTAAAAATATTAATTGATAACGTATCTGTTCTTCAAGACTATGTTCTTCGCCAATGCCAAATTTCATCGAGATCCGTGACAGATACATCTGTCAAACATCCAACCATCCATACATCCAACCATTCGTATTTATAATATTGGTGCATATATTGCTATGCGACATTCCTTCAATACAAGGGTTTAGCTTTAAGGGATATTTATATCCTTTTATGTTAAAATAATTACTAGCTCTCCCTTTTTTACCTCTAGCTAAAATTGTATTACTAAAAGTATTTAATATTAACAAGAAATTACATAGTTTTTAGAAAATACCCCTGAATACACCATCATTCGTAGTTGTAATTTAAAAATCTTAAACATTATCCTGGAACTTAGAAGTCGGAAAATTAAACAAAAGGAATAAGGAAATCATTATGTAGTAAGTTAGCGTAAAGGACGTCAGCGTAAAGATTTTAATATATTTCAATTTCCATTCTTTGACGTTGCAAAATTTTACCTTGGTTTATTTGCATAACTTAAGGAAATCCACAATATACTAATAAACCAAAGAATTCGGATAATTTAAAAGTTTGCTTTCCAGGCAACTTTTTGTATACCTTAGTTGTTCAATAACTTTGTTGAAAGAAAATCTTTGAAGTCGAGCTAGTTTGTCATATTATGTCTATTAATTATAATATAAACTTGATAGTTTATTATTACAATATTTTAGAGACGACATGAAAGTTTTATTCGAAATAAATAATATAGTTCAAAAACACTTATACATACAGTAAGTTTATGACATGTTTTTTTTGGAAAATATTGCAATTTTACATTCAAGTCATTACCGTAAAATAAAGTGGCTATCGACTTACAGACATCCGATTCATCACTATGTTTTAACCTATTAAACGTGTTGCTAACTGGTCATCTTACTAAGTGCAAAAAGGAATTCGATCCTGAGAACAAAACCTGTTGAACAAGCAAATGTATGTAACAAAGTCCAAAGACTCATGTTTGCGATAATGAGAATATAGCCAAGTTTTTAGGTATTGTCTTGTATCCATATTTCTATAGATTTATTCCTAACTGTTAATTATAGTTTAAAATAATATTTTATTTAGCCTCACTAAATAATACAAAATAGAAATATTTTCCTGAACAGTCCACTTTAAACTTTGTTAAGTGTGGTATTACGTTTTCCTCTTGAAGAATTTATTAAATAAATGTTGTTTGTGCTCATTCCTTGTAAATTCTCATATAATACATTATATAAATATTAGCATTAAAACTTTTTCTAAAAATATGACTTCGCGGAAAAACCGTTTTTTATTCAACTCTTGCACATATTGTTTTGTGATTTGTTGCCATCATTTTGTAGAGTTGCCATTATCATGACGTGTTCTAACCGTGGGCGTCACACTATAATTATCATTTTTTCATATCACTACGGTTTCGCCCGCAAACAATTCATTATAATACATTTTAGCGAACGGAAATTCTAATCTGCCATTATTATGTGTCTGTTACAAAACTCGGGTTAAGTTACTATTTTTATCGGGGCTTAGTTTGGTTGCCAAATTTTATCGTATTGGTAATTATTTTACAAAACATAAATTTTTATATTTTATAAGAATAGTTTTATAATTAATCTTTATATTTTGATTCTCCATCACGTTTAATTTTGAAGGTAAAAAAAAATGCATAACTTTGAAAAAGGAACAGATGTCAGCCAGTAAAATTTCAAAAATAGAATCGTGTATATTTTTTTAAACTGTCATCATTTAAGTGGAACGTGATCGTGACGCGGTGGTTGCGTCAACGATAGCAGTACAACACTAATTAATGTTTTTCATGGCGCTATCATTTGGACAAACTCGTCGACATAAAACAATAGCATAGCGATAGACAACCTTGTCGTAGAACTGTTAACTATTCCACTAAAATGGATTCTAAAATTGGCTAAGCATAACTTAGCTTACTTTTCTGGCCTATTCAATATTTTATCCATCGGGAAAAACAGAGGTTAGAAAACTAGCTGTGTTTAGTAACAGAGGAGGTAGTGAAAATCATTCCTCGTATTAAGCAATGTTGCTGTTTTACACACATTTTCATATGGTCAATGATTTTGGTTTTTTTTATATATATTTTTTTAAATCTATATTTGTTATGTGTCACTATCTTCATCTATGGGAGTTGTCATAGAGTAGTAAAATTGTGACGGATAGAAATCTACTCTATGACTTCAATGCATGTTTGTTGTGATAAATTGCTGTAGACAGCGGTCGCACTTTTACTTCTCAGTTGGAAAACAGAAAAAGTGTTTGAATATTGAAAGATATAAAAAGGGGTAAGTTATTTTTATGTTTTAATTATTTCGTTACTTAATTCATGCAGGCAAAGGTAATCACTACTGCCTAGTACTTTAATATCTAATTAGTCGTCAATGTTATTATTCAAGTACCCACTAGAATATTGAACTACGTTTAATTGAGTTAAAATAATAAATAACAAATAACAAACACTTGATAAAAATTAAAACTGTCATAATTATTGTTGAAGCATGTTTTTAATTGCTTGAATCTATTTTTCATTTACCTTGTCTATGATATTTTTAATTATCGTGCCAATTATATTATTCTGACTACACTATTACTCCGTCTTATATTTAATTCTAATTAAAAAATCGTACTGTTTAAATAGTTACATTGCATTTTATTTTATAAAGTTAAAAAAAAATACGTTTCATATTTTTTAATTTAACATTAAATACATTTGTATATGAGCATTTATTTGAGTATGGTGTTTTTACTTAACAATATTCAAGGTGGAAACAAAAATGAAACAATTTGGGTAACCTTCATGCTGAACGTTGGACCTTGTCATAACCAGCCGCATCTAATAATCTCCTATTTCCTAGATAATCAGTCACATAAAAACAAACAATATTATAATCATCGCTCAAACGTAATAAATAAATAAATCAATAGTTTTATGAATAAATATGAATTATGTAACAATTACGAACGTTACGACTTTATATACGTAAATCTTCGAAACTATAAACTACGTTTCCACTAACGACAAAACCAGTACAAGAAATACTGTTATCTCTATTTGTTTAAAAGACAATAGAAGGGATGACGATATATTCTTTGTACACTTGTTTCGGCAGTGGCAACTCACAGCTACGCTTACGTACTGATTACTCTTATAAAGTATATTTCGTTATTATTTAAATATAATTTTTAGTCCTTAAAATATGTTTTTAGCCGTCTTCATATAAGCAAGGTGACGAGGTTTACTTTATAATTATTGATATTTTGAATATTTTATTTAATATCATATAATTATGACTTTTCATGTAAAATATTAAATAGCTTAAACTTAAACTTTAAATAAAATAATGTACTGTAATGTGTTATTGTTTTCAGTCCTTTCAGTTGCCTCTTAAAGCAATCAAAAATGTACGGTACATATTGCCATTAAATCTATTGAGAAATAAAGTTTTAAATTATTTGCTGACTAAAAGTCTTTGCACAAATGTGTTAAAGAATCAAACAAAACAAAAATTACTAATGTAATAAAGATATTAAAACATTATAAAGACATCGTTTTTAAACATTATCGATTCACAATTGCAAAAGACAATTGACTTTCTTTAACTGTGGAATTGTTTACCACATGTATTAATACATATTTCCATCCCTTTCTTTCTCTTTGATAAAACAGAGACAATATATATCAGTATACGTGTAACGGCGGTAGGTAGTTACGTATGCGATTTAATTTAATTTGGCAGTTTTTATAACCTATTCTAAAGTGACTGACAAGACGTTAATTGTAACCATTTAGGATTCTCAATACAGACGCCATTTTTATTTTATGATCAACGTCACAGTTTTTTGTTTATTTTGATGCACTAACTTCTGTAGTGCCCTGTAAAAGTCACTACTAGAACTTTTTTTTGGTGCTAGTGAACGAAAGAAGAGATAGAGAATTCTTTCTTAATTTATTGCGATATTTTTTAATTCGTATTTTTTATAGTTATAGTATTATAAGGCATTAGATTCGAGTTATTAAGAAAATTAAAGAACTGGTACTCGCTTCAGAATTTGCGCTTTTCTGAATGACGACAAAAATAGACGTCGCGATGGTACTTGGCCTAATTACGCCACGAGATAAATTCGGCAAAATTCACTTTCATAAATAACTTACAACTATTTATAGTATTCATTTAAAAGCAATGAAACAATTCAACCCGTAAAATATCTGTGCTTCGCGATGATGGAACGTTTGCACATTTGCAACGTAAAAAAAATGCTTATTATTTCAAGTGATACAAGGCTTTCTAACAAAAAAAAAATAGAAAAGAAAATAGAAAAATAAAAATAAATACGGAACTAACAATATAAGTTAGCGTAAGGAATACGTGAAAAAAAGAGTACTGACCAAGAGTCTGTAGGTGTCGTTTTTTAATAAAAATGGCTTTCTAACACCCATAAATTCAAACACGACAAAGAATTAAATCGATTCAATTGAAATTCTTTAAATAAATTACTAGGTTATAACAATAGTGATTTAACATTGAATGACTGTCATCTCTATGAAATAGGGACAGTAAAGTCAGATGACTGAATTGCTATCATTAACAATTAAGCGTGACATGAAACGGAAAATACTATAATTATACTGTGACATTACAGCGATGTGTACCAGTTTATGTGATATTGAATCTGACGATCACATTGTAATTATGCAAAATACGCGACCAGTAATACATACGAATTGAAAATTTGATGGAAAACCAGTAGTTTACTAATCCAAGATGCAATAGTCTTTTAGTATCTACTAGCGGAAACACGCGACTCCGTCCGCGCGGAATTAATAAAAAACTTAATAATTATGTGTGCTTCCTGACTATGTTCTACTTTGCCAAATTTCATCAAGATCCGTTGGGACGTACCGGAGATAACTTCAAACATCCATCCATCCAAACTTTCGTATTTTTAATACTAAGATTACTAAGATGTATAAGAATTCTATTTCTTACAAAATTTGTAATTTATTCCCATCGTATAAATGCTATGTTTTTTTTTGAAGATTGCACTTGATGACTACGTTATTTTGTATTGAAAACCAATGTGATGTTAACTTAAACACTTCGACTTATTCATTTAAAGTTTTAATGATTTCGTTTCGAATTATTTTTAAGACAATTTCATTAAGTCTACACAATCATTTTAGATATGAATTCCGCGTCACATATTTTTATTATCTGTACGAGTATAATGACATTTAAACTTCAAGGTCCCGTGGTCAACGGGTCAATCGTCTGTTCCTAATTCAATATTGGAATTTGGCATATTTTAAATAATTGTATATCGCATAATCTGGCAGTTCGGAACCTTTTGAAAATCCACGTTTTTTTTCTTCTTTTGTTTATGAAATATGTGAAAAATTCGATTTTTAAAACACGTGGTGTAATAATGTAATCCCACAGTCAGAAATACATCGAGAAACGTGAGGTGTGAATATGAATTTGTGTTATTATTGTGTTATATTAATATTAAGGTGATTATTACTTTTTAATAATACTTTTTAACACACGGGAAAATATTTAGGTATTTGTTTTAATTAAATGCGATTATTTTCCTACATAGAGCAACCTACTGTTATTAAAATATGTTGACATTTAAACTCTTCTAATCGAAAATAAATTTAATATTGATAACTGTTGCCACATCCAAATTGGACAGAAGAATACAGAAAAAACATGACGATCAAGAATAATCACGCTATTGAAAAATATATTTTTTGTGCACATCTTTTTAGATGGCTCCTTCCCGCGCATGGCTGTTTACTGGAAATTATTGAGGTTAGGATAAGTATATAATAATATCGCTTATCTTGGACGTTAGCGCAAGCGCTGTGCCACGCATTGCAGTTTTTAAATGTCGTAAACAGCGCATTCATATTTAAGACGTACATCTATTGCTACAAGAGGTCTATGGTTGGGTGAAAAACAAATGTAGATTTCCGTGACCTCGCGTGAAAATTTCAGTGAGAAAAAAAAAAATTTCAGTGAGAAAAAAAACATAAGAATAAACTTTTTTTAATTCGAGAATACTAAAAGATTAAGATAGTACGGAAGACTATTTGAAGAGTGTTTTATTCTTTTGAGTATTAAGTTGTTCGTAACAAGTTATTTGAGTATTAAGTTAATTATATTTTAAAATTGTAATTTGGTATAACTCACCTTCATATATGGACCTATCATAAAGACTTTTTTATCACTACGTTCCGCGAAAAATTCTTTCACGAAACGAAATATTAAAAGTAAACACTAAATTTTCACAACAATTAAATATCACAGATGTTTTACGCGGACGAAAACAGGATTGTAACGCGCAGCAAAGTCAATAACACGATTTCACTAAGAAAATATCCAAACGCAGCTCGCAAAAAACAACTATTTCTTTTTAGGCATATTTACAATAAACTTGAAGAAATATTGATAAGCGTACGTATGACGATTGTAAATTGCCTTTTTGAATTGAGGCGCGAATAAAACACGCGTGCGCGTTCCGCGATACTCGTTCGTGCGCTGTCTGAATGGTGACTGGCTGAACGCTTGTTATAACCGAGCCATGTATATTCGCGGCCGTTAAAAAATAAATACGCCAAGGTGTGAGCGAACGAAGGCCCATCGTGTCAGAGGAACTGTTATCTAACTTTATGTATATACACATTCACACACAATCATTTTTGCATGTTCTGTCCACATTTTCCGATAGTGATTGGTGGAGTTTGAAGATGACCTACTAAAGAATATTGACACGCTCGAATTGAGTTCAACATTCGCAAATATTTTGTCTTAATATCTAAATATGTTTATAAGAAAGTTTATTTATAATCAATAAATAATAACATTCACAATCTGTTAATAGTTCAAAAGTTAATTATAAATAGCTTTCAAAATACAACTGAGATGTCCGATAAGTAAATAAACTTGTTCCCATTTCAATGAAACGTAATTTAAACCGATAAATATCATTCAAATATTAATATTCAGAACATGTAAACAAAACGTTGCCTTTACCTATATTAAAACAAATAATATTTTACATTGTACAGTCGAACTTGGATAATCAAGAATCGAAGGAATCCGATGTTTTTCAGAGAGGTTTCGTTTATCCAGATTCGACTATAATTACATCACCTGACATGTTGGATATTCTTCGTATAATAACGCTTCGATATAGGTAATTAACGATGCAGACGGTAAAGGTTTTTTGCAACACCTCGCTTCGAAGTTATTTATTGAGGCCCACTGTGACCCAATCTACGTTATGGGAAGCCCAGAATCATAACGTTACACAAAAAAAAGATCAACTTCTAAAGAATGATGACGTCACATACCATGACTCAGTTTCATAGAGACAAAAATCAAGTTCAAAACTTGAAAACGGATAAAGACGGAAACTAAGTTAGTTTTTTTAACATAATACATGTGGAAAAACCTAAGACCGTGACATAATCTTGCAATTTACTTGTTGGCGAATAATGAAAATAACGCGTTCACAATTTTACGATATTGACAAGGTAAAAAGGAAAACAGTTAAGTTGTCGTAAGGAAAAGTTTATTGACTCACGATGCTAAAAATAACATTGACTAAACTCCACTGTATATGAATTTCACATTTCCAAGTAATACGATCGAAGTAAAATTGAAATTTAGCAGTAAAATGTAGCTCTACCAAAACTTTGCTAAGTGGAAAACCTTAACATTTTACCTTATCCTCGGTAGGTTACAGAATGTCTTCGCTAATTCTTTAGCTAAAAGCACATTTTATTTGATTTCGTTTGTGTTAATAAAACCGCTAAATTCCACTGCCGTGTTACTTTTCTGTATAGTATCTGTTTTTAAAAGGACGAGATAGTCGAAAATATGTTTTTGTATAAGTGTTTATACAGTGGAAACCGAGAGTTATTTGAACAGCGAACGAACGAACAGCGTGTGAAAGGATAAGACTTGAGGCAACCAAACGGTTGTTAGGTGCGTCCACATTTTTGCACAATTTTAGCTTGCCGAATGTGGTCCACATTGTAGCTTTCATTTTACTTTCGTCCGGTTCGGTTGACTGCGCAATGTTGTTATCTCCTTTTCAAAACAGATTCTTAAAAGTCGTAAAATGTTAAGGCAATCACTTTTGAATCGCATTATATCAAATTACAATTTGTTATTAAATCAGCTCCAAAATGTGCTTTGTTCAAAGCGCCAAACTTTCATAAAGCTTTTACCGCTATTTATAACATTGAAAATAACTTTAAAAAACGTATCATAATATCTTTTCTGAGGCCAAAATTAGGAAAAATTAGAAAGGATGGGATGTATAAGTGAACTTTCCAGGTGAGAGGATGCATGGTAAGGGAAAATATTTTCTTTCTGTGCATCCTCTCCTCCGAAAGGTAGGCAACGCATATGCAATTGCCTATGTCTATGGGTAACGGTCACTTCGCTATTTCAGCGATTTCAGGTGGCCTCTCGCTCGTTTGCCATCTTATGACATGCAAAAAAAATCTTCGAATATGACCTTTCATCTTCAGAGATTAAAAAAATACTCGTAAATTAGAGACTATTTTCTGACAAGGTTTTTTTCACATTAATTAGTTAATCGGTACCTTGTTCTAGTGACGTGATTTCATATTTAAAGCAGTTATTTCAAAGGTCATTCGTTATCGCTCATTGCTAGTACTGAAATACCTATGTGACTGCGCAACGTTGCATTTGCAGCCTTGCGACAAGAAAAATTTCACAGATAACCAGATAAACTGTTTAAAAACTTCAATCCTGCTGATAGATGTGCCTGACCTTTTGACGGTATTTGTTGATATAGTCTGTTAAAATCATTTTTTTTTAAATCTTACAATTGTTAGTGGAAATTTCTGTTCGCTAGGACCATTCAATTAATATGATTTAATTATTAATTAAATTCACTTCCTTGTATTTTATTCGTATAATTTTATTATTGTTTTGCTCGTATAACATACGAAAACATACATCCGTAAACATTTTTTTTATTTAATAACTCAGGTTAGAAATTCGCGTCGCTAAAATCATAACATTTATTGAATCCTGAATCTCATAGATCAGACAGGTCACTAGGTCTTAACCAGTTTAGCAATTTTTTTTTAAACTCGTATGAACAAAAATATGCCTAAATATATAATTGTGCTTATGTATAGCCTTTAATTTTGTCTCGTTAAAATATGACAGTAAGAGAATAAACGTGCCCTAGTTACACAAATGAACTAGTTAGCGTCGCTAATATAATTTACGAGAAAATGTCTATTTTCGCACCACACAGTACAAACACTGATCGCAAAAGCATCGTGTTTGCAAACCTCGGTTTCAACCTAAATATTATGACACAAAAAGTCATAAATCAAGATACAAATTGACGGGTATACACGAAATGATTCGATTTTACCGAATATATTTATATATGAATCGTAAAACAGCGAACAGATTGAAAGATTGTGTTCTCAAAATTTGAGTATAAACTTTGTTCGTCTCTGTATTTTTTATGAAAATGTACCTTGCTAAAAGAAATTCGTTAATCATTATTTCTTTATTTACTTATTTACGCTAATTTTCTAAAAATAATAATTAGTAAATTTAAATTGTTGTGAATAGCTTACAGAGCCATCTAGCGCTGAGTAGCTAAAAACAACAAAGGGTCAAAATTATTATTGCTCTATTTTTTAATTATTATTGCTGTATTTAAAAAAAAATAGTAACTTATAACATATATAACTTTCCAAACTATTAACTTCATAATAAACTCGTTGAATTAACACAGATTTCTTCGTACAAATAACTCTTTGTACTTTGCGAACACAATGGTTTCTCCGGAATCAATTGCATATACTATGCCCTGTATCGACTTAGAATAATTGGAAAAAATAAGTCGCATACACACGAGCTGTTTTTATAAATTAAAAACTTAAAGCTTTTTACTTAATACAATAATTTTATAAATTACAACACCACAAAATATGCCATGATTTTTTTGGTTCGGATATTTTCATACGCATCTTTTTTTAATTCTTTACATCAAAATCACAATAAGGTTGTGCTTTTACTTTTGTTTTTATTAAATAGTATTTAGGCACAATAAAAACTGGTTCAGTGTGTTCTTACCTTAAGATTTAGATATTAACAGTCCGCTCCAGTATAGTAATTATTAGAAGGCATGTTTATTACATGTTTTATCGCAGTAGAAGTGCAGAATGCGCTCCGCATTGCAGAACTGTCCCACACTTATCACCACAGTTCCCATAATAAAAGGAACTCTCGAAGCATACCAATCACCCTTTATTTTTCACTGTAATAAGACTCAATGTGGGTAGCTACAAAGGTACAAAAGGTTTAAGACCGAGGAAAGTATGGATGAACTGTGTGAAAAAGAAAGTACGTAGTGTGTATGAAGGAGAAGGAAAAAGATTAGAATTTTGTAGTAACAAAAAAAAATCAAAAAGAGTTTCCCGTACCGGGAATCGAACCCGAGCCTCCTGGGTGAAAGCCAGGTATCCTAGCCACTAGACCATACGGGATACAACGAGTTGTCAAAAATATAATTTCAAAAACAAGATATTAAACCTTTTATTAGTATTATTTTAGATTTACTTAAAAAAATATAATTGAATAAATTATGTATTTAAATTTTTGCAAAAATGTACCTGTTTATTTGTACACCAACATACAAAATAACTATCAAACGACAGATGGCGTAAAAAAATTTCAACAAAGCGACATCTATTGAGGACATTAAACAACATTTATTAACAGCACTATGTAGCTACAATCCAGAAATTACTGGTTTTGATTTCGACGGGTAGATGGCACTAGTAGCTTGTAAAGAGCTTTAAAAGTTAAGATATCCTATTTAATTTTATTATTATTACTTATCAACTGCTGGCATTTAGCGCCACCAAGAATATGATACATAATAAAATCACCTTTTTAAAATGATAGACATTTTTGCCAAATTTACGAACCCTTTTTAGCTAAGATTTTAATTTTCTTATTGGAATAGAGCATAAGTATCCATGCAGTAACGGATTTTATTTTTTTTTTAAATATGTATATTAGTTTTAAAAAAGCGTTCTAGGCATAATTCCATTAACGAATACGAATATGTCTAGTACGTAACATATTGCGTGCAAACGATTAACATCATATCCGGAATAATAAAAGATATAAAGAAATGCTTCCGATAACCGACATACTTGATGCATTGTGCGTTTCAAACAAAATAAATACAGCGATCGGGAACGGCTCCATCATTCATTAATTTAAAAAAATTATATATATAGTCTACAAAATTATACGTATTTTTTCCATCGTTCATTTTATATATACCACAATAATTAATGACAGGATTATGCGTTTTCCTTAAATTATTGTTACTTTTGACATTATTAATAATTGCTGGTAGAGCTTTTGTAGTTGTGTTCTCGATTGTCCTCAGGTCCTAAGTACAATCGCGCGAACAAGTTTTCACGCGTAAAATAATTATTCACCTTAGGTACACTGGATATAGAGTTGATTTTTAAATATTTGCCTCAATATTTTGAGACTTATCCCGACTCTCTTCTGCAACAATGGAAACCTACCTTAAGACACAGTTACGTATAAAGTACGCTTACCTTACAGTTACAGAATATCGGGATTACGTAACGGTATAGTGACCGAATTGGTTTTTAATTTTTATTTGGCTCTTGCAATTTTATTGTATTGCGTGTTACCTTACAAATTATTGTCGTTGAAATTCAATATTTTGGTTACTAAATGGTAAATAAGGTAGTAAATAGTTACAACAAACTGACTTGCTAGAGCTATAATTTAGTATTAAAAAATAGGCACTAAAAATAGACTGAGCTATGTTATTTCGAAGACTAGTCTTTATTTTTTTACTCCAGTCCATACCATACTTATATTTATGGTTTTATAACTAAATTCATTATTACTCTAAAGAAAAATACGGTATGTAGAGTTAGAAAGAAAAAACCCAAAACTGTACCGGTGTACTGGCGCAACACTAGCCTTATTAAAATGTCGTTTATGTTCCCTCACTAGTCATACTGACACTTGATTTTGTAATGAAAACGCGCCATTTGCGTCAAAGGATTCTAATAATGTCTAAAAGTAGTTAATTGAAATAGATTGTAAACGTATTATAGTTACAAATCGTGTCTACGGAAGATCCTTCTATTAAAGGCTACTTGTAAGTTTTGTATTTTAAAGTTAAAGTTGCATCATGTAATTTAGAACTTATTTTTAATCCAATAGAGTTCAAATTTCAATTGATCGACTACATCATGTTTATGGTGAACACGTATTCTGTACGATGAGGTCAAAGCAAATGAATGTAAAACATCTGCTGTACTTGTTGTCTTACCGTGGGTTTTCAATGGAGATACATGTATTCAAATGATGTTATTATCTCGCTTGAATTAATGGTAATAAAAGGGATAGCAATATGTATTTTGTACAATTGTCTAGACATTGAAAACCCGTAGTTAAGTGACTACATATGTCGCATTTCGAACATAACTCTGCCGATTTTCCCATCACTTCTGATAATAAGGAAATGCCATAACAACCTTCCTTTGACAAATACATTGGACGTTTTTTAATTAACTATTAAATATATTTTTTTTTATTTATTTACTTAGTAAATAATCCATTTAAAGTTACGTATAAAAATATATTAATACGAAATGAGTTTATGTCCCAGATTTCTTGGAAGCTAACCGGTCTATGGCAATTTAATTGATTTTCAAGGCTTCAAGGCTTGTAGTTCAAAACAGAAAAATATTTAAAATTCTTAAACCATGTTTCAACTTTTTTATTCTCAAACAAATATAATCTTCAATTACAGATAAAAATTACTTTTGTCCAATTCATTTAGAACGGAAAACAAATTGCATCACAGTTTAGGGATTATCAAACCCATATAAAAGACGGTATTACAAGTAGATGTGTTGAATAATTTACCAAACCAAACCCACTTCTTACACTAAACCCTACACTAAGGCCTTCCTTTAGGGGCTATTTAACGAGTCTGTACGGAGGTTAAGTACCGTTAGGTACAAACAAATTAGTATAACATTTTATTATTCTAACATCAAATCACATTGTTCATGTTTGCAACATAATGTGGACGACGATAACAATTACATAGATTGTTTAGTATTCAGCTAGTAACTTGTAACAATGCATTGACATTTATCGACTAGAATCAATCAAAGTATTTATCGGTTAAACATTCCTTACTATGTTTTATTATTAATTTTGTTGTTGTAAATGATTTTAAATAAAATTTTGTAAATGATAGTTTTTAATTAATAAAATAATCAACCAGACTGACTGACTATGACTGACAGTCAGGCGATGAATACAAATCGAATGATGCCTCACTTGTCAAATCGGTATGGTTGTTTAGGCTACAGGTAGTCACAATAGAACTTATACACAAAGGAATGACAATATTTGTCAAGAAAAACTAGTAACTAGAGTTGCCGGAAGCTGGAATTCTTTAGCTAAACTTAAACAGTCATGTAAATTGTTGATATTGATGCTGTACACCATGTACTCTCCTCTCGTAATCTTAATTCTTACCAATATTATATATGTGAAAGTTTAGATGGGTATGTTTGTTAGAAGATATCTCCGGACTAGCTGGATGAAGCTTATCCACATTTGTTAACATACGTATGAAGGATGACTAGAGCAGACAGAAATCTACACTTTAATGTGACTCACAATTTAATAACATGTTTATACAAATCTCAGGTATATAAGATGCTTTATTATTATGTGGCGAGGTGAACAAGTTGCACAATACGCCTACAAATGGCGTCTCCTTGGATTTACCATTGTTTCATTACCAAATTACCGAGTAAATGAAAAATGGCATCTTTTATTAACTTCGAAATTACTCGAATTGCAGATGTTTTGGTAAGTATACATAACAAATACAGCTAGTAACATAGACATTTTTAGTATTCTCTATATCTTGTCTTGATTATAATTTTTTCTCGACATTTGGACTACCTTTACGCCTGATGTTTTCTGACTGACACGACGATAATTCGTGACGACTGATAATAATTTTATAAGGTGCTTAAAGTATTTTTATTTTTTTATACGTATATGTTCTGTGACGTACAGTACTATCACACGTCTTTATTACAGTCATAAAATAACCCAGTATAGTATTAGAATTCACTGAAATCGAATTAACAATTCGAACAAAGGATTTAGTCAGCAATTATTACACACACTTGCTCTTTGATCTTTAATTAGTTTAAATTGAAAATTATTAATAGTATGCAATTACTAATAAAGTTATTACTAGAATATGACAAAAATAAAATTATTAGTTGTATGCAAGTAACGTATTGTGGGCGATGTACACAGATGCTGATAAAGTTAAACGAAACGTTGCAACTTAGATTGGAATCGATTCTATGCACCCCCTTGCGAAACGGACAGACAGACTCGGACCCTCTGTCTGGCTGGGGTGGCCCGTGACCTTGATTCACCCTGCCGCGCCGTACCGAATTATATTAATTGTTAATACCTATGCTTCTCAACGAATAAAGACCGAATGACGCGCCTGTAACATTAGTGTTGTTGATTACATTTTATTGTTGTATAAATATCTGACAGGAGAAACGAGACTAAAGAACTGAGACGCTACTGGATGTGGCATTGGAAACGACGCGCGTGTTCCGACTCCGACGTCAGTCGCTCTTGCCGCGCCGTCTGCGCCGCACGCTCGCTCGCATCATGCTGTCGTTGCTTCTCCTCGCGCTCGCAGCCACCGCGGCCGCGCAGAACTTACAAAATACATCGCAAACTGCACGTGCCCCGACGCCGCGCCGAGAACAGTTCCGTGTCATTTACGAATGGAACGCTATCGACTTCCAATGGGCCTCCCCGGAAGAACGCGAGGCTTACCTAAATACGAGCCGATACATACCCCGCAACGTTCTAATCTCTGGAATAAACTTCTACGGAGAAAACCTATTTCTGACCCTGCCGAGGATGCTAGAGGGCGTGCCGGCGACGCTCGCCACGATCCCAGTGCGGCAAGTCGACACGGCGCCCAAGCTTAGTCCCTTCCCAAGCTGGAGCGCAAACACGCTGGGGGATTGCGCCGCCTTGCAGTTCGTGCAAAATGTTGAAATTGACCGCAACGGAATCATGTGGATCTTGGACAACGGACGTATCGGCACGCTCACTCAAAACCCCGATACGAAGTGCCCACCCTCGATCGTAATGATAGATCTGAAAACAGGCAAAAACGAAATGGAGCGCATACCTCTACCCACGGAGACGGTGAACGCATCGACGTCGTATCTCAACGATCTTGTCGTGGACAATCGCGACGGTGACTACGCTTATATTACTGACAACAGTGCCGTTGACCCAGGTATCATAGTTTTTCGTCGAAGCGACAAAAAGTCGTGGAAGATCAGAGACAGTAAGTCTATGTTGTCGGTCAGCGACGCTGCCGTCTTCCGCATCAACGGTACAACCATCAACCTGCCCGTCAACATCGATGGCATCGCCCTCGGTCCGCAATTTCTTACCGAAGAAGGCTACGTCGACAGGACCGTATATTTCACGCCTTTATCGAGTTTTCACTTGTATGCCGTTAACGCTTCAATTTTACGAAACGAATCCCTCTCGTCGACCGGTGACGGAGCGATACGTCAATATATCAAGGATCTCGGCACCAAGCCGTCGCAAACGGACGGCATGAAGATGGACTCGACGGGTACGTTGTTTTTCGGTTTAATCGGCAACTCGACTATTGCGGAATGGAACACCACGACGGACTTCCGAGTCGGTCAGCGTACTATCGCCAGAGACCCGAACTACATCCAGTGGGTCGACCGGTTCACTTTTGACGACAGTGGCAACATTTACGTTGTAATCAACAGGCTGTACAATTTCATTAAAAATCAAGTTTCTCTGGACGAGGTGAACTATAGAATCTTGAAGTCGCACACGGGGACCAAGAGTTACATATTCAGTCCCGACGTGACTCCGGTAGCACCGAGTCCGCACGGGGCGGCGACCGCGCCCGCTGTTTGCGCATCGCTGTTGCTGTTGGCCTTCGCGCACCTGTTCGCCTAGTCCCCGCAACACCTCTAGGTCGTAGATCTGCACCGGACGCAGCTACGACTCGAACGATTTCTTTACTTGCGCCTGAACTGATAATTAATGTTACCAAATATTTAAAGTTACCTTGACCCGAGGTCTTTCCAGTGAAAACGCGCAATGTAGGTAGCTTTTTATGTTTTTAGTTTTACTTTTAAGTGTTATTTATACGATGTGGAATGATAGAGCGATCTCTGTGAGTACTCGAAGGCGTGCCGAAGAAGCGTCGTCACGAACACCGTGTGCTGGAGCAAAGGTCGAGGACGAGTTGTCAAATACCACAAGCAGCTATATCGTGTTAACATACCAATCATATATTTAAGTTAAACATCGAAAAATATTTATTGTGAAAATTTTGTGATCAAAAAACTAATGCTAGGATCTCTCCAGTGTTTCCTTTGATATTGTTAAATGAGCCAAATACTAATTTTTATTATGTAAGAATAATATTTAACGATAGGTATACATTATAAATGTATAATATATGGTAAATAATGGAAAATAAACTAGATATATTGATATGTACGCCTGTTGGATGAACGTGACTGAACTGAATCGAAATAAACGTGTGTATCACATTAACGTGTTTGCAGTTTTTATTTCCCCCACGTCCGTGCCATTGACACAGTGTTAAGTAGCGGAATGCTGAACAGACAACTCAATTTAGCCTTGTTGATGTAGACAAGGACATAGTTTGGACGTTTATCAAATTAATATACCCCATGATAATAATATAAACTACTAATAATAAGTGCAAAGGAAAGGTTATCGATTATATCGTAGACGATATCCATGAAGAGATTGTCGTCATATGTATTTTAAAAAATTTCATGTTGTTTTACATTTTGTCTTACAATAAATGTCACGTTCTGCTAGACTTTTAATAAAAAGCATTCTTACTAAATGCGATGGATGGATGGATGTATCTCCAGAACAGCTGTATAAATCTTGCTGAAATTTTACACAGATGTAGAACAAAGTCTAAAAGAACACATAGGCTACTAATTAAGTGGAGATGCGGACGGAGTTGCGGGCGACAGCTAGTATAATAATCTTAAATTATTTAGAATGTATAAAATTATAACAGTAGGTATTGTTCCCTTAATGACTTCGTTATGCAGCAGTAATTGTGAGACTCATAAAGTGTTGTGATATACGACGCTATCGTTCACCGTTCTACTTGAAAACAAATTACACAAAAGATAATGAAAATCATACGAAAAAAAACAACAGATCCGAACAAATACTTTAATGTAAATAAAAAAGGTTATCAGATATTTTTGGATTTGCGCTTTTTTTATATCATATGGTGGCAAACGAGTGAGCGGCCACCTGAAATCGCTGAAATAGCAGCAGCAGCTAGAACCGCATATGCGCTGCCTACCTTTAATCGACGGAGGAGAGGATGCACAGAAAGAAAACATTTTCCCTTTCCATGCATCCTCTCATCCGGAAAGTCCACTTCCACTTCCCATCCTTTCCTGATAAGAAAAAGGGTGAGAAGGGAAAGAGGACTAAATTAGGCCTCCGGGACACACACTTATCAGACTGCACGCGGAATTGCTTCCACTTCACGCCCGTCTTCTGAGTGGTCGTGTTATTTCACCGGGCGAGCCGGGCCAATTCGTGCGAAGATGTTAAAGCCGGCTCTACCACTGTTAAAAGTCATTTGTGATAATACTTTTACGTCTTAAATAGTTTACTATCCAGTATCAGGGTTTCAAACCGACGACTAAAACAAAATTAGCATAACGCTAGAACACAGTAGATAATTAAATCTATTTATATCTTTAAGAATTTCACTTTAAATTGATTTCACTTTGTGATATGTAGATAATATAAAAAGTAAGTACCGAATGTGTCAAACACGGAACCGGTTTTTCTAAATAATTAATCGTACATAACGTGTTAAGCTATTTTCACCGAACACTTTTTGCTCTACATTAGACGGGGATATTATACGTAGAAAGTGAATGTTCGTCTGCAATGAAAGTATTTTAACATTTGACATTTGCTTTTTATTTAGTAGAGTAACCCTAATTATTTCGCTTTATTTGTGACTCCTTTTTCCTCTTTAATTATATTCCTGCATTTGGCATAACATTTCTTATATCACACGAAGGCTTTAAAAATATCGTGTTTCGTGTTTTTTGTCCTATCTGTCTCATTTTCAATCATTTGCTGTACATATTTAAAATAAGATTATAGTATGTAATGTAATCAGTTAAAATAATTTGATATATATATTTAAGTTTCGTATATTATAAACATTTTTGTATACATGAGAGTAGCGACTTCAGACATTCGGCTGTCGATTCGCAAAGGTGTAAGAACAATGGGATGATCGAATCGTTCGTCGTTGTCTGCATCATCGCTGTTAAGCCTCGCCTTGTTCGTTCCAATATACAAAGTCAGTAAGGCTGTTTTGTAATCAACAAGGAAATCATGACATCAACGGTTATTTTCAACAGCTGATCGTATCACAATGTGATCGGTTTACAAATATAATGACGTGTATTGATGCCCACGTAGATAAACAAAAAAAATTAGTGACAAAGTTCGAAAATATTAAGTACTTGTAGACAGCTAAATTATCATACCATAGATAACGACTTTACTAATATAATAAATGCGAATGTTTAGATGGATGTATGGATGTTTGTTTGAAGTTATCTCAAGAATAGTTGAACGGATCTCGATGAAATTTGGCATACATATAGATAATACTCTGGAAAAACATTATGATTTTTTTCATTCCGCGCGGACAGAGTCGGCGGCGATAGTACGTTTCCTTATAATTTTATTTAATTTCAAAGACAGAATAAAATGTTACATTCAGATGTAACCACCATAGTCTATCCATTGTATTTGTATATGAAACATAACTAGTATTCAATCATAAACGTTTGCACGTGTATAAATTATTATTTGGGTACTTGAATTTGAATAGTTTAGGCAGCAAACAGTACAATAAACATAAGCTTATATAATATTTATATATTGAGAAGAAAACACATCATGATATTGTTGTTTAATTTTGCATAATAAACATGTTTTCGTCTGTCTGTATTATTAAGCGCTTACAATCAAGATTCGAGAAAGATTTGTTCTGTTTTTATTGCGGTTTTCGTCAACAAGAGAAATCACGACGTGACTCTGTTATAGGGCGCGGTGTTTAACAATCGATTTGTCAATAAATTTAGCAAATAACATATTCTTAAATTACTTAAGTATATTAGACTTATTTCTACCAGAATGATTGATAAAAAAACTCTACTCGAAGTAGTTAAACTTATAATACCTAATTTGTATAAAAATGATTGTTAATTGTTTATAATATTAAACATATAAAATGTATGGGAACTACTGAAGATGCATATTATTTTTATTACACAATATCCGTGGGAACATTTCCCTAACATTACATACACTAGTCTAGAAAAATAATCCGCTTTGACTGAGAAATGAAGTTATTTTCCTAAAATATTAGACAAAAATACCAAAAAATATTCTTAAAATGCTGGCTTTAAGTAGTTAAATAACTACGAAATTTTGCAATACAAATAGTACATTGAGTTTTATGAAAATATACTAGCTGTCCCCCGCGATTCCGACCGCGCGGAATTAAAAAAAAAACTTAATGTGCAAAATTTCATCAAGATCCGTTGAGCTGTTCCAGCGATACCTTCAAACAAACATCCATCTAAACTTTCGCATTTATGATATTTAGTAAAAGTAAGATATTAGAAAGATATAAACAATATCACGCTTCTTTGCACGTGAATATTAATATTAATGTAACGATTCACATCTTTATTTATTACTTAACATTGTTTTTAATAACCTTGTTGTTTTGTCTAGCGGAACATGCAAACATTCATTGCGTTATTAAATGCACTATAAATATAAATTACACTCTAAAACGATAAAAACTTCTTATTTCCAATACACAAGCAATTGTTAATAATAGAAAAAACAACAAACTCGATTAACAATGTTCCTGAGATAAATTAATTAATCCGTTTCGACTCCACGTTATAAAAGAAAGAAATACTCATACGCTAATTGCATAAATATTAATGAAAAATAATGAAATATATATAAATTTCACGTAGGTAGGCTATACGCGCGTTTCCAGTGGTGAAACATGTTGTTAAATCAAATTAATAGTGATAGAAGTAGATGAAAATAACAATTTTCTTATTAATGTTTCGGCAATGAAAATTGGGGTTATACAAATTGGAGCGATGCTCCGGTCAAGGTTGCAAAATGGGTGAGAATTTTAGGAGACCTATAATCAGTGTAAAGTATGTTTTGATTCAATGAAGTATCAATATAGCTTATAAGTGGTAAAGCTTACAAGCTTCAACAGTGGTAGAGCCCGCTTTAACATCTTCGCACGAACTGACCCGTCTCGCCCGGTGAAATACCACGACCACACAGAAGACAGGCGTGGAGTGGAAGCAATTCCGCGTTTCGTCTGAGAAGTGTGTGTCCCGCAGGCCTAATTTAGTTCTCTTTCCCTTCCGACCCTTTTTTTTATAAGGATAAGGATTGGAAGTGTCACTGGAGTTTCCGGATTAGAGAATGCATGGGAAGGAAAAATATTATTTTTCTGTGCATCCTCTCCTCCGTCGATTAAAGGTAGGCAACGTATATGCAATCGCGTATGTCTACGGGCAACGATCACTTCGCTATTTCAGCGATTTCAGGTAGCCGCTTGCTCGTTTGCCACCTTATGATATAAAAAAAACTTTATACGTTGCAACTATACGGAAATTTAAACTATTCATGAATACTTCTTTTGAAACTTAAAAAAACAAACTATAAATACATTGTCATGCGACATAACGCGGAAAATGAAGTTTTTTTATCATTCATCAGTTGTAAGTTTTAATTGCGTGTTGCGAATGATATTATATTTTTTATTTTAATGAGGTCGTTATCAATAGGTTCGAATTGACATCTTTATTAAAAGTTCAAATAAAACATATTATTTTTTAGGGTTTCGTACTTCAAAGGAAAAAAACGGAACCTTTATAGGATTACTTTGTTAGCCGTCCGTCTATCTGTCAAGACCCTTTTTCTCAAAAACGCGTGAAGGTATCAAGCTGGAATTTATTTAATTGTAAAACGCGCGCGAGGTAAAGTTTTGCAAGGAATCTTTAGGTTTAACCAACAGAAAAGATTAGTAAAGAGAGAATAAATCAAATTTACCTTATATAAGTATAAAATTTTTACCTTCTATATACCAATACCAAAGTCTTTATATTAATTTATTAAGAAGCTTATCTCGAATCTATATTCATGAAAATTGTCTATGAATCGTTGTTGTACACGTTCCATAGACGAGTAATCACTTCATCTTATATATAAAATTCTCGTGTCACAATTTTCGTTCCCATACTCCTCCGAAACGGCTTGACCGTTTCTCATGAAATTTTGTGAGCATATTGAGTAGGTCTGAGAATCGGCCAACATCTATTTTTAATCCCGCGCAGACGGAGTCGCGGGCGACAGCTAGTACATACATAAATCTTTATATAATTATCTGTTTGTTAGTCTCACTAAAACTCGAGAATGGCTGAACGGATATATCTTATCTTGGTCTTAAAATGTTCGTGGGTGTCTAGCGAAGGTTTAAAAGATGAGAAAAAATCGAGTAAATAACAGGAAAGTCTTAAAAACAGTCCTTTCGTTTTTCCCATATAAACGGCTGAATGTATCTCGCTGTAACATAGTTTGAAAGAACACATAGGCTAATAATTATGTTTTTTTTTATTATGCGCGGATGGAGTCACGGGCGACAGTTAGTATATTATAAAGATAAGTCGTCACTTTTCTGTGAAAAGTCGTGATTAAATAATTGTAATATAAGTATGCAAATTAACTAAATTAACATGTATACACAAGCTTACGTCAATAAATGTTACTCACGAGTTTGCTGAGCTTATACTTATACAAATTGAACACGGAGCTATGAAAAAATAGTGAAAATTATTTTTAGTGTAGATATAAAATGGCCTATATGTGCTGCCAGACTATGTTCTATATCTATGCCAAATATCAACGATATTAATGCGGCCGTTCTTGAGATACCTTCTATCAAACTTCCATCCATCCATTCACACATTCGCTTTTATAATATTAGTATTTTAATTTGAATACTGCTTTTTTAATTCCACAGTTAAATT
>NW_013531107.1:1173505-1308399 GCF_000836235.2 Papilio xuthus | reverse complement strand
TTCAACCTTCTATCAAACTTCCATCCATCCATTCACACATTCGCATTTATAATATTAGTATTTTAATTTGAATACTGCTTTTTTAATTCCACAGTTAAATTTCAAGTATATTACACCATTTTTATCGAAAGTAGCAAAGATATTAGCAAGCAGTTGTCAGTAATCAGTTCTTAGCTTCATGTCTTTGAACATAATTTGTTTGTTGACTCGCAGTGAACAACATCTGTACTGTGATGAATACTGATCAACTGTTGCTTGTCGATTTAAACTGTGTCCGCATGCTAATGCACTTGTTTTTACTGCGCAGAAAATTATATGACTACTACGGGACTTTATTTTTTCATGATGTAATATTTTTAAATAAAATAAAGGTATCTTTTCATGTCTTTAAATAGCGAAGCGACTATTGCTCATGGACATACGAAATTGCAGATGCGTTGCCTACCTTGAATCGACGGAGGAAGGGATGCTAAGAAAGAGAAAATTTTCCTCATCCGGAAAATCCATTTCCACTTCTCATCCTTCTCTTATAAGAAAAAGAGTGGGAAGGGAAAGAGGAATAAAAATTAAAAACATATGCCTACGGGACGCGGACATGCAATTTTTTTTAACTAAATAACAGTGAACCGTAGTACTTAAATTGAAAACATTACGTCACTATATTATCTCCTTTACAATATTATAAAAATACGAAAACTCAATTGTGTAATCATATAAAAAAATAAGTATTGATCAATGTTAAAGTTTTTATGTTTATTCGATGAACCATGGCAGCCTTCGCGGACCGTCACCTGACCGAATGTCGACTTGTCGTAACGAATTGTGTAAATAATTTAGCGAAACATCTTTAAAATTTGGAAGTAGAATCTTCAATTTTAGATAATATTATATAAACATACTAGTAAACGATTTTATACACGGCCATCTAAATTGACAATTCTCGTTTCGATAATTTGAGACACGAATAAAATGCAGGAGTATTTTTAGGTTATATATTTCTTTGTGAATTTTTTGGCTATATTATCATTGAAAGAAAAAAGTTATCAAGTGTCTATTGTATTGGAACCGGGTTTTTTAAATATCTTAGGTCTCTACTACAGCAAATTTCTATTTGTACAATACTACATAATTCTATAAATCTGTATATTTCCATTACTAAGCGTATAGATTAGGTTAATTCTTTTAAGTTATAAAGGAACGTGGAAAATAATCAAATTTTTGTAAAAATATTTTAATTGAAATATCTAAAAATATTCTCTTCGTATTGTAATATAATAAGTGTGCCGTTTCGTGGCACTTTTCTTTCTGTTCCAAGGTTGTTTATTTAAAACCGGCTCGATAAATAACGAAATTCTGCATTCGTTTATTTAGTAGTATCTTCATTAAGACAAGGAAAAAAATCTAATAATACTTATATTTTTTTACGCAAATGCTTGTTAAGACAAAAATATACCTACAAAATGAAAGACGTGGAAAGAAATGGAAATGGAACTGTGGTACAATGTCATACGAAACAGATGGGCAACAACTATTCGTCTTAAATAGTAAATATCAGGCAGTTAAATCCATAGTTCGTTTCTTCGGTTACGTCGTGTTGAAGTGAAAATGTGCAGTTTATTGTTTAGCCGTCAGGCGCCGGCGCATGCAACAGAGCTGCGGCCGCTGCAATCTGTGTTGCAATCATACCCTTACACAACATCACAATTAGCCGAATGTTTCGTTAAATTTTTTAAACAAATCATCTTCACAATGTAACATATTTCAATATAAACTGTTTACATGTTGAAATAGAGTACCTATAGCTAAAAATTTCTTACAGATAAACTCTAAAATTGTGCTGTATTTAAAAAAATAGCACTTTTCCAAGCTTGAATGTTAGTAATAACTTAGGCTACATACTATCTTTTATTTGCCTATCTACCCGGACATAACTGACACGGATTTCAGTAAATTGCAGGAAAATATTTTAACTTTTTAAATTTTATCCCTGTTTGTCGTTTACATGTAATCATGCAACCTTCATTGCAATGTATTTTCTTCCTTTACAATATAATTGTTAACTGTAAATCATTAGAAGAAAAGTATTAGCTACGGCGGTAATATTATCAATAAATTAAGTACCTACATTGATTCAAATGCCAATTGAAATATTGCACTTCCTTGATGAAAATTTTCCTACTAAGTTTTCCTTCACAAATAAACCTCGAATTATGATGGTCTAGTCGTTACATTAATAACGAGGAAAGCTGACGACTGCAACAAAGGGACTCCTTGACTACGGCCTCAGAGGCCGCGCGTGACCTCTACCACGGCCGACCACCTAACAACCTACTACTAAATAAACATCTTCATAATATTGCGTCAAACATTAATAGATGCTGAGAATCTCATGATTTTTGTGGAACAATTTAATCACTGAAATACTAAGCAGCTGGTTATCATTAGCTTTAAAATGTATATGCAAAATCCGACTAGATCTGCAGTTTATAATGCAAGTCCTTTAGAACATGAAGTCTGTGGAATATTTGTAAATAATACTTCTGTCTTTAGGGTCCTCCATGATACTAATTTTTATAATTAATAATTTAAAGTAGGATATTAATAGAAAGGTTTTTCTGCGCCTGGAAGTATACTACATGTAAAATTTAAGGAAGCTATTCGTGCCGGAATGGAATCGCGTGTGGTTCCTTCATGTTCGAAAATGGAACTGACCTTCTCGTCATTTTATTACAAGACCGAAGTAATTAGGGATCTTATGTTATAATGTTAAGGGTATTTTCCACGATTTTTTCATAAAATGTTTAGCTATGCCGTGGCACAACCCGATTTTAATGGGACACAAGGAACAAATATTAAAAGGTTTACAATTTTCACAAATGAACTGTAGCAACAGTTCTACTTCTATTTAATTTCTATCAAGTAGTTTACTGGCTGAAATTTTAAAAGAAAAAGAAAAACTATTAACACTTTTTTTTGTGTTGTCGCCAAAAAAAAAAAGTAATAGAGTAGACGGTCGGTGCGCGGGAAAATCGATGTAATTACGTCCATCGTTTCACCTCGACCTTAGTGTACGACCTCTTTTTACACAATTTCTCTAATTATAACTTCTAGCACAATGTCATTTTGTTTTCCTTCCGTTTTATTATTTATCTTGAAAATGAAATCTATGTATTTTACGTGAGTAACTCCGCAAAATAATCCGACTGCAGCACTGTCTTGTAATCTATATATAGACATTTAAACGGTGATAGCACCCTATATAATTTTATATATAATATTTTTTTAGTATCTAATAATGATCTTAAATCTAACGAAAGTAGTTTTTGAATAACAGATAAAATAAAAAGAATTTTCTTCATGATATCATATCAACGATTACGTCATTTTTTTTTCGTTGAGTCGCGCTATATTAGACGTAATTCTTTCTTAGAATATTTTGTCAAAATGTAAATTGTTGCTTTCATTAGTTTTCTGATTTTCCATAACATGGCATTCATAATATACGTTAGAGCTTACATTACTAGTTTCCTCTTAATTTTTTTTTGAAACTTGGGTTCTTTTGAACATGTCAGTAATAGAAAAAAAACATTATTAGTATTATGTTATTGCATATCATAAATGAGGAATAACAAATGAAAACCAAACACCCGCCAATATTTGATTTAAAAGGTTCAGTGAATAATTTCAAGTTTACAGTGGTTCCCAAACTTATTTTGTCTACTTCCCACTTTGAGAATAAATATTTTTTCGCATATTTAAAAACCACTATACGTTCAAATTAAATTAATTAATTATTGTGACCTATATATGTATATTAACGGAGAATTCTAAACGAAACTTTTACTATAACCCGCAACTTGAGACCTGCAGCGCCGACAAGGGGGCGTTATCGCCCACTTTGGGAAAGACTGGCGTAGATCATTGTCGATTCTTTTTTTAATTAGCATCAAACGGCAGCCGTGCCCGTGTGTTTCATGCTTCACGGATCACGTGTTACAATGTTAACACGCCATTTGTCGCGGCCGGGGTAATTGTACGAGATGATCTGTTAGCGCCTTTGTTTGACACTTCGCGTTGGAACGTTTTTAGTTACGCATATAAAACCCGAATACATTGTAGACGAACAAATTCTGACTTAAATTGTTAAGTTAAATTGTCAGGATATATTTGACAATTCTGCAAAGTTAGAACCTAGTCTTTCATGAAACGAATCTAGCTTCTTAGTTGTACTTTAGTTGTAACGATGTCCAAATATAAACATATTAATGTTTGCGAATACCATGATGCTAATCAAATAAGACTAAACAATTACGGTTGATTCGATTACGCAAGTTACCTTCGCTGATAAATAAATCAGACAATAATGAACCTTATGTCAAATGAAATAAGTTTATTTAAAAAAAACTTGTAGTGATCTAACTTCTGATCAATGCAAAGTTTATTTCTAAATTGAAAACATCCTTCAACAAGAATGCATCTTAAATAGCCACACTCACAGTTGTCCCTAAGGCGCTGAGGAAACGCCTCAGTGTAGATTTGCACTAAGTGACTATCTAAGTAGCCATTAAACTTCTCTTACTTACTCTTATATATATATATATATATATATATATATATATATATATGTGTGTTATACCTATATATATATATGTGTTATATATATATATATATATATAACCTTTGTTTTAACACATATATATATATATATATGTGTTAAAACAAAGGTATTTGCGTTATGTGTAACTAAGAATAAAAACCATAAATTCTCCGTACAAACATATAGAACACAAGGTGAAGTCTACGTTACGTGTATGGCTGCCGTTAGAAGTGTCGCAATAGTGTAGTTATATGATCATGATACTTTAGCTAATGAACACGCGCACGAAGACATTATTATTTGTCGAGTTATTTAGCCACGTGAGGTAACCAGTTATTTACCTACCTGCGAGTATTTGACGTGTGTCACATGGCTACAAACACTACTGACATGTCGACATTAGTATATTGCTTAGTATAGTGCAAATAAGGCCCTTCGTACACAAGACAAATCTTCGAAACCAGATGAAGTTAGTCGCCAAGGGACTTGCGCAATGCGATGTCACAGAGGTTTGTATATAGCGCGCTTCGCTGACCTTTCTATTTGTCATTTCCGAGAAAAGTCGCACGCAACGTGTGTCAAGATGATCGTGTGAAAAGACTGCAATTTTCAAGATGACGCTATACAGTTGTAATAGCTACCCCTGTACTGACCGAATAGACGATTCGAGTCGACGATTCAATGTTCTGTATCCGGAGCGCACGCTACGCTGTTCTCGCGACGCCACCATACAATATTACGTTCGACGATTTGCATTGCCTTATGTACGAAAAGCCTTACTTATCAATCCCTGTAAGATATTATATGCTGTTAGTACTGATAGAAAATATTTAAAACCCATTTATGCTTAGAAACGACACACAAGACAAAACATGACATGACAAGACAAAGGAATCTTAAGACACACTCTCGACATTGTTAGAGTTGTTCTAATGAGCAATTGTAATTTCACTTCTGCCCTGGGACACATATTGGCGTATAATACTTGTGCCATAATGAGATTCAGGAGTTGATAAACCTCGTTAAATATTTGCGTAATTTGCGTAATACCATACAAACATCTATTCATCCATCGAAACATTCGCATTTATAATATTAGTAAGATTAGTTTTGATATGTCATTATGTACGTTATTTATAGAACTAATGGACTCCAACGCCAACGTAGTGTTCAACGAAAATTAATTTTGTTCGCAGTATTTCTTGTCTATTCAAGCAGTTATGTTACAGAATATACTTATAACTTTATTGCTCTATGCAATTTGTCTCTTGATGTAAAGATGTCTTTGTGTACAGTTACGAAGCCAATTAATGTAATGTTACGTCGATAATGAATAGAGAAATATCTTGAAAGTTTTCCACTTATTAAAGTATTTTATAGTCATATTATTTACTGAAGGTTTTACAAATAAGCAAGATCTAAGCAAAACGATATTCTATCACTAGGAGATTTCCGCACGCCTCAGGGGATCCAAGGACTGGCGCGCATTTCGGACAAAGGTTGAGCCTGGCCATCCAACGGGGAAATGCCGCCAGCATCATGGGAACCCTACCGTGCGAGCACAAAGATTATGGGTCGATTTTTTATATTATTTAGTTTGGTTTAGTTTTGGTATATAGTTTATTTAATACAGTATTAATTAATTCAATTGTTTTGTAGTGGTTAGTTATTTAGTAAGATTATATTTTAATTATTTAGTTTCCTAGAACTAAGATTGTTAATACGTGATATTTTCAAAGAAATAAAATTTTTACGTAATTTAGATTTTTCAATATATCACTAGATAAATTTTAAATCAATGGTTATTTTAATTTGTAATGAAAATGATTTAAGGCAAAATGTATCGACAAAATACTTTTTATATATTAAACTTTTTTACTTTCTATGATTATACTTTCTATGTGAGAGATAATGCAATATTAAAAATGAGTCATTATTATTTCATATGTAAATTAAAGTAAGTCAGCACAGGTGCTTCGTTTATTTTATAATGTACATATTTAGACTAGAACGTTTCATTGTCGTCGCATGTATCATGAAATGTTTACAGAAATATTACGAATGTAAATTGAGAATAAATTTAATATTTTTAATCTGTTCTTACTAAGAGTCACTAGAGAAGATTAGAAGTTAATATAAAAAATTAAAAATGCTTAAGTAATTATCAAACCTACTCAGATTGCAGTAATGTGTGATTTTGTCTTCTTATTGAAGGCTTGATAAGCGATTCGGTTTCTGCATTCTTTTGTTTCACGCCACCTTTCATATTTTCTTCCATTCGTACTCTCACTAGGGCCACAAAATAGAATAAAATGCGAGATTTACATAAGATCCTATGTAAATCCAACATTTTATTTCTATACTATTTATAATATAAGTTCGATATTGTTTATTAGCGCCTTGTGCTCATGAGTTATTGCATTTTGACAATGTCCGCTTATGTTGAAATATTGAACGGAAAACTACCCTGTTTCACGTACTACAAACGAACAAATTAACTACTACTGTTTCCTTGCAGCAAAGGTTTGCAACATGGGACGTCAAATGCTTAAGTTTTCTTTTTGCATTATGGAAAATTGAACTTTATACTATGTATTAGATAATAAAAGGCTGTATCATGTCCTTAGAACGTGACAATAAGCAGATTGTCATGCTGATGTTAATGTGCCATCTTTCGCGAGCGTATAACAACTCCCTTGAGCTGAAAAAACTGGTCAAACGATGTTATTATTAAGTACAAAGAGGCGTGAGAATAGTTCCCATAGATAGTATTGTTAGTTTTCACAATATCAATTGCATTCTAGATTGCGGATGTAACTTACTGAGATACAGGATGTATTCAAATATCTTTTATATTATATTTTGCAGTCACCATTACAGAATCATTAGTGAGGGGACATAAACTTCGACATTTTAGTAAAGCTAGTGTTGTCCCTGTACACCGGCACGGATCGGATCGGTGTCGGATTTTCTTCCTAACAGTATATTAAATTTTTACTTTTATGACAAACTTTGAATTCAACCTGTTTTAAAAAGCAGCGGTGCGTTGATCCGAAGCTAAATGGGTCGATAACTGTAATGCACTTTTTATCAAACACATAAACATTGTCGTGATATTACGAAAAATTATATAAACAAGCTCATTATCTTGCGACATTTTTATAACCATGAATTATAACGAATATCAATCTTATTTAATTATGTACTTATACGCCCCCTATAAAATACTTTGTAAACCTTATAAAAATGACAATAATATTGAATTAAATTACTTTATCCTAATTAAATAAATTACAAGCCGAGATAACTTATTAATTAATACCTATCCTTATAAAATATACTTATTGTGTTGTATAATTAAACTAGGAATGTATTTTTCCTTTGATTACATTGTTATTGCGAGCAATATTTTATTTCCTTAGTGTCCAAAGTTAAATAAATGCCCATTAACGATTATTCTTTATGGCAACGTCAATACAAAACGTTCCAAAAAAAACGAGATTTTGTATTATGAAAGCAAGCTCAAAATTGTCAATTTGCCTACTTTTTAAAGTCTGTGTGCAACAATAACATTCTAATTTAGAACTTTACCGTATTAATGGGCTCATTCTTGAGACTTTCAAATTACTTTCCCTTCGCATGCAATAAGCAAATACAATAATTAGTAGATAAAACGTTGGTTTACCTATTCGGTAACAATGTGCTTGAAAAAAACTTAACTTTATAACTTTAGCGCCCAATGACTCATACGAGACAAATGGCTGTACTTGGAATTAGTCGACTAATACAAAAAGGCTTTTGTTTTGGCTAAGTGCTAATTTTGTATTAAACACGAGTCCTTATTTGTTGGTGTTATTTGCTTTATGGTAGGTTATCCTCATATCTGTGATGAAAATCTAACACTAATTTTAACTTAGTTAACTAAAAACACATGTTACATTTTTTTTAATTCTTGTTAAAAATAAAAATAATTATTTAATATTATTCTTCAACACGTAAAGTTTGAGAAACTCGGTGTATCCCGTATGGTCTAGTGGCTAGGATACCTGGCTTTCACCCAGGAGGCTCGGGTTCGATTCCCGGTACGGGAAGTATTATTTTGGTAATTTTTCTGAGCTGTTTCGTCTGCTTATAAAAATATACCGTTTTATATCATTATAAGATATTGTCACAAAGTATAGCCTTGATAATGAAACACAGTAGTGCCTATATTATTCTGTAATAATTTAAATTGTATTGGTTTTAAAAAAATACTAAAATTAGTTTCTTTAAATAAAAAATTCACTTTTAATATTATTTTTCAACTAAGACTTTCAACAGAAGGATTTTCACAAATATATACGAAAAAAGGGCTTGACAATTTTTTTAATGACATCATTTGCATTCTTCCCCGGATCGTCATACGGGTACAATCATTCCTATTGATTTTTTTAAACTTTCTGATAATTATCCAATTTATTCTGCTTGTTATTCAAAGCTAAATTAGTAGTATTGTAAACCCAAAGAAGTAGTTACGAATAATTTTCTCGAACATTTACTTGGTCCGTTCGAGCGTGACGCGTCCGAGTCGGCTTCCTTTTCCTATTGACGGTGAAACGTACGCATTGCGTAAAATATTCGCGCCGATTGTTTACACCTTACACATACTAATTATGTACTTACATATCAAATATATATCGTAATTTTGATGCGGTGATGTACCTTCGAGGGTAGACAAAGTGCATTCGCTGCGTAGCGATTCCATAACGAACGTCAAAAATGTTTAGAACTGACAATAACTTTCGATAAGTTACGTGATTATCAGACGTCAGTTTCATGCATTTTTGTAATCGTTATGGAATCGCTTTAGCGCGAATGCACTTTGTCTAGCCCAGCTGGTAATCTAGTTAATGCTTAAACCGTGGTAAACCAGGCGCTTATTTTATATAGTAGTTGACGCACAAAACGAAATAGGACATGCAACCCTTTAAAGGGCGTTTTGTTCCAAGCAGCTGAAATTGTTTTTTTCCAAGTGGAACCAAATACTGGAAGTAATATTTTTATAAGAAAAAGGAGGAAAAATAGCGGCGGGAAACCAAGGTGATCTACGACGCCTAAGGACACCCGCAACTCCAGAGAAACTGCAGACGTTGTTGCCCTTTAAGAATACGGTATGCTCGCTTCTTGGAGCAAAGTACTTTAGTCTGATCTGTCTGGTCGGGTTTTCTCTGTATAAAAAATAAAAACAAAGCAATAAATAAAGATATTATTTTATTTACTTTCCTTAGAAAATTTATTTACAACACGATTATTATGCACATATATAAATCATTACAAATGAGTTAAATAAAAATATACGCAGAATTACAGAACATGATCAATTCAACTAATATATTATTTATTAACAGATCGTTACGCCCATAGACCTCCGCAATACAATGATTATTGCTAAGTATAAAAATTATTACATCTTATGATCTCAATAACATATTCCCGATTTGAAAAAGGTAAACTTATTATTAGTACCAGTTTTGGAACTACTAACGATTCTTGAAATTTACTATTGAAACATATAAATATATGCTGTATACGATACATTGAATACTTTGATAGAAAACTTGTTTCAATTACAGTGGAACCTGGATAAGCGTGAATCCTAGAGACCGCGATACTTGATTATAGAGGTTTCTCCAACCCAAGTTACTCGCTAAGAGAGTTCGTCTGTTAGGAACGGACAAAGAATATCTTAAAGGTTTCTCGTTTATCCAGTTTCGATTGTATATGTAAATGTTTCGGTAATGCGAACGCAAGGTAACATGTTATTGCGATCAGAAATACGTATATGATGTCTTGTAAATATATTACACTTTTTTCACTGTATCATAATAGTGGTCACATTTACACATTCATAAAGTAACGCTAATTATTTCATATTTAATATAAATATTAAATACAAATAAAGGTTTTAAGATTTAATAATTATTATGATACAATGATAAAAATAATCAATTTTATAAAAAAAATATTGTCACCACTGTAACGACATAATTTCATCTTAGACGATAGAAATGACATGATAAGAAGAATAAATAAATGACTAAAACACACGAAGTGACAGCAAGTTGTTAATTCCGTCGCAAATAGAAATGTCTAGAAAAAGTAATTGCGAGCTTCTACTGTCGAGATACTCATTAAAGACTTATTGCCATCCCCCTCATTCACATTGAATAAAAAGAGATAACAATAGTTTAAAACAGTCAGCAGTAGAATTCCACAGTCAGTTTTTATATATTAAGTCATCGTCGACTTCGCTACAGTGGCAACCCTATTTTATACCAAAATTATTTTATTAACATAACCCGGTATATTACCAATCAGTTTTTTTTTCTTAAAATAAATATGGCGATAGTTATTTATTGGTTTAATGCAAAATAAACTAAAAAAAATATTTTATTAAATCTAATTACATGTGCCCATTTCTCTCATGCGATAACACTAGGGTTGTTACATAAATACAATATATATTGGTCATATAAAATTGTTTTTATTATTGTGTCAAAATTTATTTAATTATAACAAAATAACAAATCTTTCTAAATGATTGTGATAAATGGAAAAAAATGAGAAAAAAACTAAAATCCTAACGGAAAACCTAAAAAGGAAATTAAGAAAATTACAAAGAAGTAAATAAATGTAAGATGTTTTAATCACTTTTGAAAATTATATTTTGGAAAATAAAACTTAATTTTATGGGTTATATACTAATTGTCAATTATATAACACAAATATTTTAAGCCGTATTTACACTTAACTTAGGCGTAAAAAGCTTATTTATTACATAATATTATTTATTACTATAACAAATATAACCACTAACTCTATTTATGGTACATTACAAAGTAATACTTTCCATTAATACATACTAAAACTAAGTAAACTGTACATAATTAAACCCATATGACGAAGGTTAGGCCAACAAAGCCGGCAAACCATATAAATAAAATTATTGTCTAGGCAATGAGAAGCAATCAATATTCTACTTAAATGTGGGTTTTCATTGTTGTAAAACTTGTATTTAAACATAATATAACAATATGCAAAATAAAAGTCCTTCAACATTGAAATCTCATGGTTAACCTAACTAGGCAGACATAGATGTTACCTTAAAGTTGTCAAAATAAACTACTTTTTGACTACTTTAATGTCAAACATATATATGTCTAAAAGTCATTATCCGAAAACATTTTAAAAAATCTCCCCAAAATTGAACACTCCATTAATTGCAAATTATTGTAAAATTGTAAATGGAACACAATCGCCTAACATGATTATTTACATTTGAATATTATCAAAAACATATTTAATTCTCATTATATGACAATTTAATAAACTAACATACATCGATGTATGAAAAAAGTTTTTAAGAAAATAAATATAAGACTAGCCCCTAACTCCGTCTTCGTGCTATTAAAAAAAACCTTAATTAGTAGCCTATGTGTTCTTCCAAACTATGTTGCGTTCTCAAGATACATTTAAACATCCATCCATCCAAACATTCGCATTCATATTATTAGTAAGTTTATATGCTAATTCGTATAGGCTTTATCTTTTCATACATTCATTCCTTTGGATGTTTCCATCAAACATTTCACAACAAATTCATGAAAAGAGAAAGTTTTCTATGAAACTACACAGATGTAAGAGAAAGTGAAAATTTGTTAGTTTTGTATAATAATGAGAATTACATATGTAAAATATCAAATTAGAAACTTACAGATCTACAACTTTTCTATTGATTTTATGGCGATGGTATATGTATAATCAGGCACTTTTTTCATGGAAGTCAGTATTTTATTATTATGGAGTTTTTTTTTTTCATATGTTGCATTTTGAAGATCCTTTTTCCAAAACCATTACTCGTTCAGTCTTCCTTTTTCCTTTCTTATTTACATGGACAATCTAAACGATATTAACTTCTCAATCACAAATATTCTAAATTATTTATAAATTCAATTTTTATTTATCAATAAATATTGCAAATGTAAGACTGATATTGATATTATTTTTGGAATAATCCTTTTAAATATTCGATTCTTTATCATTTTGTTGTAAATCGATTTTAGTACAGTAAAAAAAAATCAAAATTTGTGCATTTTTATTTAAATCATCGAATCTTCTGTGTTCAATTTTTTTCACCAAATTACTTGCCTACTGTACTGTACAAAATATTTAAGAATCAAAAAATATTTATAAGGACGAATGGTAGGAGTACATATCACAAATCTCCTATAACCATGAAAGTTTTCCTCGCATTTTAAAACCTTTTATAAAATAATAAACTAAAATGAGTACAATTTACCTATTGGTAAATATGTAACCCTGGGTTTCTGAGACCAAGTTCCCTTTATAAAACATCTTATTATCTCTGTTTTGTCAAACATAATGGGATGACGATGTTTGATATGGAGATCTTGGTCTCAGAAACCAATGGTTAGTCACTTTACAATAATCTTCTTTGACAAAGAGTTTCATTTGAACTTTATGAAACCAACTTATTTAGATATTCAAATGTCTATTATCCCCAAAAACACTCAGCACCATTTAAATGCTGATTAATTACTTCCCTGACTTATATCACCTACTTTATTTTCCTTTGTGATGTTAGATTTATTACCGCACTCAGAGACGCTTCATCCTTACTTAAAGATGTGTGTAGATTTTATACAAAGTCTACACTAAGGATCTTACTAACAACTTAACTTTGCGGCAGTAACACAGTTTAACTGACACTTGGTATGAACAACTATATATAAAAGTCACATTGTCTGTTTGTATCACTAGGATATTGGCACTAGTGCGAGCTGGAGTGTACATTGTGCTGGGCCTTCTTCTTGCGCTGCGCCAACATGTCGTAGAAGGGATTGTGACTGATGGACCGACGCAAGCATTCTATCCATTCGTCTCGTTCCTCCGCCGTCGCTGCTGACATTCTGAAAAATACATAAATCTTATGTTAATTGTGTTATAAATTGCGAATATTTGGATGTATGGATGCTTGTTAGAAGGTATCTGGAGATAGACTTCATGGGCCGCGGACAGAGTCGCAGGCTACAGCTGGTTAATCAATAAATTTAATTAAAATTATCGACTCGCCTTTTATTTAAGAATCCATTTAATATTGCCAATATGAGTGTTGAATTTGCTTTATTTTAAATTAGCAACAATCTCACGAATATTAACCAAAGATTAGATGTATCGAAACATGGATGTTTATTAAAGAGTATCTCCATAGCGGATGGATTTCAATATAAATTTGCACAGATGTAGAACACAGTTAAGAAGACATAGACTACTTATAAAGTTTTTTTAATTAACTGTCAAAAGCTAGTTACCTATAAACCGTATGTTTTCCTTCAACAACTTTTCCTTCAGAATCAGTTTTGCAGGCCTTGATGAGATCCGCACCTCCGCTCGCGTACAGCTCCAAGCAGTGCGGCCGCTGTCTGTCACTTGCTGGACGGACCTGGAAATATTCAACAATACATTAAGATTGAAAACCCACTATCATTGAAATTGACTAAATATCAGATATTTTACATGTTAGGAAATCCATATCTTACTAATATTATAAATGCGATTGTTTAAATGGATCTGTGGACATCCATGGAACGGCTAAGCAAATCTTGGTAAAATTTGGCATAGATTTAGAACATAGTCTGGAAGGTCACATAGGCTACTTATTAAGTCTTTTTTGTTTAATTTCACGCGGACGGAGTCGCGAGCGACAGCTAGTAATTAAATAACTGAACAAGTGCGTAGTCTATTTAAATGTGTCACGAGGGTTTAAATAATTTTATTGCATATCCTGAACTGGAAGGTATGAGAAGCAATTTAATGAACCAAACTACGTTAATGTTCAAAATTATTGCTTGCTTGTTCCTGACTTTGGATGATTGACCAAAATTACGATTTATCATTAAATTTCACCTTACTTACGTAATAAATGAGGAAAAATAATTTACTATATTATAGGTTATTTGACGTACGTCATTGGCCACAGAGACGTACGTCAAATAACTGCTATATTAAAATTCGGATCAAAAAAAAGGAAAAGAGAAAATACTTACCGATATATTTTCTAATGGAATGATACCTCTCGGCTCTTTATCCGTCGTGTATTCGAAGTAATATAAGCAGTTATCATTCAATATGAACCACCGTCTTTTCCATGATTTGTATCTGAAATTATAAGTTTATAAAAATTAAGACACGACATTCAATTTGAGTTAAAAAAAAACTTTGTATTCAAAGGAAAATATTTATGAAAAATTGTTCTTTTAAAACTTTCAATATACCTTGCTCGATTGCCATCTTATTGATATTAAAAAAAAGAAATATTGCTCACTTAAATACTGTAAATTTATTTACTTCCAGAATTTAACTAAATATTGTTAAAAAGAATCTCATAAGTAGGTCAAAAGAAGTATTATGTGCGCATTTCATATTATCTACTGCAACTACATTTTTTTTTAATTTAAATAAATTATCAACCATTTCATATATGTAATAAATAAAGAATAATTAATTTGTATTCACATACCTTCCACCTTGTTTCCAGAGCCATCCCTCTTTGTCAGGATTGAAGAAAGTATGCATCAGATCATTGCCGTCGTCCTCTGGTATTTTGAAGGGCTCCGTTTTTATAGACTCGTATAATGACTGAAATATAATAACACCAATTACACTGTAAGTACGACTTGTCAACAAGTCTACATTCGCCGTATGCCACAGCCACTCCTTATCATTACAGTGATAAGAAGCAACTTATAGTTGTTTACATTTCATACGAGGACAGAGAAGTGTGACAGAGGAGTAGATAAAGCAGTACTGCTACCGTAACACTACTGTTTTATCACTGGTAATATGATGAGTTCCAATAATAACAGTACTGCACTGTCTATACTCTGCGACTTTTACCCTCGTGTGAAATATTATTACGTCAAAGCAAGTTGAAAAGTTCGCAAAGAGGTCAATGTTGTCAATAACAAACAGTTGTATCACGATTCGTAATCACGTTTGCATGGTTCACTTGCTTCAAATAATAGTTGAATTTATTAATAGATGGATTTATTCAAACAATTAAATCGTTAATAAAGCAATGATTTTGATAAGTAACAAATATTCGCCCTAATAAGTTACGTACAATAATAAAAGTAAAAAAAAAATGTCTTCGAAACTAAAGTACGATTAAGTCAAAGCTATTTTGCGATATGGGTTTTTAAGTAATGACGTCATTGTTAACTGATATTTTACTATACATAAGTACGTACGCATGATTTGACTCATGCGCGCTTAGTGACATACATATGTTAACATAGTACAACAAATGGCGCTGATATGTATGTACAGAATGTCGTTCACATGTGCCCGCCTACGCGCATTCCAATCAAATCGCAAAGTTCATTTACAATCATTGCATGCAATATTTTTTGTTCATAAAATTGATAATGAAACGGGACTTATTGTATTTTATAATATTTAATATTAAAATTAAAAATACATTGTTAAATTCCAGCTTTGACTAACCGTAGAATTCTGAGAACGAAATCTCTGTATAAAACATATCGTCACCCCTGATAGTACCTTTGACAAAATATTTCAAACGGGGATTTCAGCCTTAGAAAACCGCGACAAAAGAAGTTAATTAACCACTCAAAACCACTCGAAAATTAAACCTAGCAACTCCAAAAGCGAATTTAAGTGTTACTCACCAAGAGCAACTCATGAGGCAAATCACCGCCGTTGTTGATGCCGCGGTTCATGGCAACGAACTGTTCAGGCGCTGGCTTATCCTTCACGCTAGGGTTGTGCAATGACGTGTTCAGCATGATGATGGCAAAGCTTAGCACGTAGCACGTGTCCGCGTTGGTGAAAATGTCCGGGTTCAGTTGACAGTATCGTTGCGCGAAGCACTCCATCATGCGGTCGATTTTCTGAGCTTCGCCCGGCAATCGAAAACTCCAAAGGAATTGTCTGTAACCAACAAGTATATTCAATTATTAAGCTGTGTGTTTAAGCCACAAAAGTATACATTTAAAAATCGTAGAATTAATCGAGAGCAAATATAACTAGATGTTATTAAACGTACTTTTAAGAAGTTCATAAATTGTTTTATTTAGTTTTTTGCATAGCAAAATTGACTCGATGATTTTGAACAAATAGTAGAAATGGTGTTACTGTGGCCATAGGATATATTCTCATTAGCATTCCTTATCAATTCCTTGCCTTGTGACGTCATCAAATCACTACTGAAAGTGACACAACTTCGTAACAGAGGTTTTCCTCTCTTAAGGCTGATTCATTTGTCTCAGCTATTTATAAACTTGCGTTTAACTTTTCGTTGGCCGCGAATTATATTAGTATTAACCAATAAATACTTAGCAGGAAATCTACATCACTTCTTAACACTGTACGTATTTTATAATAAAGTTTAACAAATATGAACATAAAATCAACAAAGAACATTTATTATCGCAAACAGGATACGTTGTTCATGTACATTTTCGTGACTAAAGCAGGAAAAAACCTTAAACATGTGTGTTAATGACCCATCTGTTATCAATGTTAATACCCACATCGGTATTGTTTTTTTTTAAATAAGTTTAGATTACAATAGCACTGTTTACATTAAGCCAAAGTATCTATTACTTTATACGTTACGCAATGTGAAAAAATCCTTAAGAGACATTTTCCTGTATACCGCTTACGTGTAGTTGTCGGGTTTTTACTAAAGCTTTAAATATTATTAGTCCGGACAACCTACGCCATTAAACAGGATATAAAGAGGACAAACATACGAAACATAAGTAAAAAAAAAACAGACAAATTGAGAACCTCCTTTTTGAAGTCGGTTAAAAACAAAATATAAAAATGAAAATATGATTTTTTTTAAAGTATATTTGTAAAGAGGTTTACTACGAGAAATAAATGAAAGTGTAAAAAGTCACTGAGTACATAAACACTGACAGGTTGTGCATTATACCAATAGTAGAAACACTCCCTTTGCATAATGACCCCCGCACGACAGTTAACAGACGCTTTTGTTATTAAAACTATAACTATAAACTGTAATTAAAATGACTATAGTATATTATTAGTACCAAGATACATTATAGTCTGACCAAGAATATAGAAAACTTGAGGATATATTTAAAGATATTCTTTAGACACATAAACGCTGGTTAACCTAAAAGCAAAATATATTTAAGGCCAAATGAAATAACCATGGGTTTCTGACATCAAAATCGTCATCCCTGTCTGTGTTATCCTGTCACCATCTTGAGCACAACAGAAATAACAATATGTTTTCAACGGACATTTTCGATTCACGATTAACGATTGAAACAAGTGTGGGAATTGAATTGGAATGTCAAAATGTCTTCATATAGAAATATCAGGCGTGTTTTCCACTTACGTAATTCAATATTTATCTGTTGCGATGGAAGAAAAAATTAATATTAAACGTTATAAAATAAATATGAACATGTGTTCAGATAGTTAATTATCGAACAGATACTGTTCATAATATAAACAAATAATTTGTTAAACAGTAATACCATTTCGTAATCTAAAATAAACATCTCGTGTTCTCAGAAGAGCTGCACAGAGCGGCGAAAAATAAACAATTATTGTAAGGAGAATAATACTGATAAAATGTAACTAGAACAGAAAAAAAACTATGTAAACTAACTTTTTATATTGAGATAGACAAAAACTGTGTGCGTTTTGACTTACGCAAAAATCTTACTATTCTACTAATCTTTCTAATATTATAAAACTGAATGTTTTGATGGATAGATGGATGAATGTTTGTTTGTAGGTATCTCCAGAACGGCTCAACGGATCTTGATAAAATTTGGTATAGTTGTGGAACATAGTCTAGAAGAACATAATCCCGCGCGGACGGACGCGGGCGACAGCTATATTTAATACGATTGTTGTCACTGGGATATAAGGCGTTGCACAATTCATTTCTACGTGAATTTTCTACATAAACATTGATATCAAAATATAGTCTATTCTAGAAATCTATATAAATGCAGAACTTTCTGCATTATGATAACAAAGATAACGTTATGAATTAAATCCTAGGAAGTACCAAAATAACTTTTAAACAATTACCACTATTAAATGAAGAATTAATTCCAGTAGTTACTTTGTTACGGGGAAAATTAAATATTTAAACAATAATTTATTTTATGTAAAAGGTATTGTGTTAATTACCTTAACGCTTGTACTAAAATTAAATCCGTGAAGTCGTGTAATTCGACGAAGGCCCGAAGCACAGCTTCGTTGAACTCTGAGCGTTCTCCCAGATAGTCGCCGATCGCCGTCTTACTGAGGCCTTCGCCTTTGTGAAGGAACTGCGCCACATCTTCCGGTGTCCTTTGCAGCAATCCATTCTCGTAGAGGTATTCTATGCCTGGAAAGAATAATTGCAATATTTAGTTATTTCATATAAATATATAGAATTTGTTATTATTGTAAAAATAATTACTAAGCGGGAATTTTCTTACAACAATTTAACAATTACATCCTTGACTTAGTAAGTTCATTTCTTTGTAAACAGGGACTGAGTTCAAAAACAATCTGAGACCGCGTAATCGATACGCATGTTTTCTTTCAGCGGTTGTTTACTCGATGTAATGCGTCAAAAGTAGACGATATTACAGAACAATGGAGGGAAAGAAATGGAATGGAATATATTGGCACAGATATAACACAGTCGATATAATAGATATAATATAATACCCTAACCCTTTTTTCACAATCATGCGTAGACGAAGTGTTATTATTATCAAACATATATGCGTTATGCGTATCTTAGATCGTTTAATAATATTAAATTAATGCTGGTTTATCCCATACATCCGTCTCGAGAGCTTACAGACATAGCTACAAATACTGGTAAAATGCGTTGGAAAGTTTCAGCTGCTAAGCATAGAAATTTATTGCAAAAAGGGGATAAACAGGCGCTTTGATGTCGAGCATGGTCGTAAATTACGCTCGGAGTGACGTCATTTAGTTCCAAACGTTCCCCAGCAGAGGGGGCGGGACGTAGGCCGTTAGGCGATCCGAGCTTTTATCGATGAAGCCTCCTTTTGATACCTAACTCCAGTACCCTTAGATTACTGTCTGCAGAATGATTAATGTTGTATAAGAACTAAATCGTTTCTAGATAATAATTCCAGTCGCCGCGTTATGTACGAGCTACAAGAAACGTCATTTAAACTGCAACTAATGCAGGAAAGGTAAGATGGCGACAATACATTAGATTTTTTATATGTCTACGATGTTTGACCGTGCTAAATTGTAGATAGCATAATGACAAATTGCCATGAATGGTGAAAAAGAAAACGGAGGGTTTGGAGGCGAGCAAACGACGCGAGGCAAGAGTAACGAGCGAGCTTGTTAGCTCTCAGTCGCTGTAAAGTTTCGCATAACTATAAACAATCCTTGTATTTGCATCAACACCTGCCACAAACATTTTATTATATATTTGTCCATGTAAAGACCCTTATGTACCTTTCAGATCAGATGAATACGTAAATATTAAGGGGTAAAATACATCACATACGGGTATATATGGCACGTCATGAAATAAAATTTGAATTATGCATGAGAGCATATACCAGCCACATGCTATTATGCAATGCAGTCAGGATGCTATATTACAAATGCCTGCGAAGCTAGGAATCAGGAAGTGTATGAATAATTATGCTGAGATAGTCATTGAGATTGGGTCTGCGATACCATTAAATTGCAAAAAATTCAGGCAACAAATTTTAAGAAAAAAACTGACCTTACAGCGAATTTGAGAAAAAGAAAACATCGAGGTCAAATTAAAAAAAGAATCCGTTATTCCACTTGCATGTCAATACAAAAGCACAACATTAAAAGTCGCATACAGCAACAGTAACGAGAAGGAAAAGGCAGTAAAAGGTTTTGTTGTGCGCTCACTAGTGACATGCCTTCAAAGAGGAATACATGTTAACAATTTATCATCAGCGAGTGTTACGTAAACTACATTGTCCGCAAAACCAGGACGACTCTATTGTCCATCGAGGCGTTGTTTAAAACGGGAGCGCAGCCAGCGGAGCGAGCTCGCAAGAGTTTTCAAAGGAAATGCACCTTTCCTCCACTTGTTCTACGTTAATTGACTTCCTGCTATCAAACACGACCTAATTAGATGATAGCGAGAGACTTTTTGTTTACACGGGCAATAAAAAAAACTGTCAGGATTTTGTGCATACAAAACGTAATTTAAATGATTAATATGTACGCAGGGAAAAAATGAACGAAAATAAATTAAGTTTTGAATATTGGGCTTCAGAAGCTGAAAGTTTACGTTGTTATTCCATACAGACTTCTAGATACATTCAAACAAAAATAGTCAATAGTGTTTTATTTTGTTTTGGAAAAACCACAACACAACAGTGTTTCCTGGTTGTTTATTATTCGTAGTATATTTACGCATTCCTAACTCATGTCAGAAGTTACGTACATCGAGTTATTGCTGCGTAAATAAAATACCATTGCAACTGACCGGTTTATAAGATGACATCGGTATATGTAATTAGTTACAGAACACTGATCACAGACAGGCAGGAGATATTGCATCTAACGTATTATATTAATGTTTTACAATATAAAATAGCTTGTCTTAAATTAATTAAATACATCCATGATAGATTTTTATCAAGGATAAATGTACAATTATAATGTTTTATCATTTAGATGTCTTTCATCAAGCAAACTGTAGCTATAGATGGGTCCAATCCCTAAATAACCTGCATTCCAAATTGCTTAATGCCCTCCGATGCGAGGAAAATTAAATCTCTCACATCATCATTTAAAAAATCACAAGCACATCAAAAAATAAAGATTTCCCAGCAAATTAAAATTTACAAGAAAGTTGAGTATTTTAGGTAAAGAACGTAAAGGTGAATAACCTTGTTATAACAATATTGATATTTGCGATTATAATCTTAAGGAAACAGACGTCATCAAAGTGATGTGCTAATTTCGTTTTAAATGCTATTCAGAAAGTTTACCGACGTTCTAATTATATTATTAAAATACTGATTTAGCAAAGTAAATAGTGATAACCTTGATCTGTATAATTCCGTCTATTTCAAAATAGAGAACTCATTTTTGTGTCCACTATTGTGAACTTTGAAGAAAACACGTCTCAACACCTACATTTCCAGTACAAGGACGGCATTTTATAACATGCATTCTGCGTACCTGACCCACATTCGTCTTTTAGAATCTTACATTAGCTGCGTTAAAAGGCCTAAAGTGACGTTTTATATCTTACAACCACGGTCATTTAAGCGGCTTGTTTGTTTATTTTTAGATTTACATTTACCTAATTATTTATTACATAAAATTGTTTGTCTTATTTATGTATATGTTCACTGATGAAATATCAAGTCAGAAAGATGCGAAGAGACAATCTTTTTTAGTCAAAAATATTTCAAAATTTAGACTTTTATCATAATCGATTTATAAGGAAAAATAAAAATCTTCCACAATATAAGAGCGGTGCTCAACTGTGCGGAAAACAAATTATTTATAGCTCATACAATTAAGCAGATTGTTATCTATTTGAGCACCTTTTATGTTATCATTAAAACCACTAATTAAATGAGGGAACATTGTGTGAGCATCGTAGTTAATTATCAGTTATATAACATAGTTATCCGGGCAGGTGTGTCTTGGTAGCCGGACATTTGACATGTTTAACTTAATTGTCTGTTATGTTGGAAGGCTTCAGTGTTAAGATTCGAAGTATCATTTGATATGGTTCAATTTCAAAATACAAGTACCATAACATGATTCATCGTGGTTGATACAGAACATTGCAGTCTACTAGAGAAAAAACAAAGTAATAAACTAAATAGCGCGATTTATAGATTCTACAATTAAATATTTACCAATCTAAGATGGCAATCTTTATCTTGAGTCTAAAAAAACGATGCCTACAGATTGACATCGTATTAATTTTACTGTATGTTATTCGTCAGAAAATAAGTGTATTATAAAGTGACGGAAATATATGTAATATTTAAAAGACATTTAGATAATCCAGTAAGTCAGAAACATCTGGTGACTGTCGCGTCGAGCGTGGGAATGCCGCACCTGTCTACCAATGCTGCTATTATACGATGACGAGCCAGCTACGTATAGCATCACATACACCAACGAGTTTATAATTGACCAACTACAACTTATATTTCCAAGGAAAAACTTGGAAAGTAGAATAGATAGAGAGGTGTAGTTTGAAAGTATTAGACCTCTGGTGCGTCTAATCGATCATAAGTGTCAAGAAACGATAATTACGATATTAGGTCACGTCGGGATAGGGAAAAGTGTATAGGTTTCTCTCAACCTTTTTAATTTTAGGGTAAAGGTAAAAAGGGTGGTATGAGTAATTCTAATCGAGTAAGGTAAAGTACCGATTTTTTTTTAAATATAAATGTCTTAATAAATTTGGCGCTTTTTCCGAGCCATTAATTAAAAGAAAATTAATTAAAAAAACAGAAGTCACCGTATCAATGGCACATTAATTTCAAATAAAGATACCTTCGGAATGTTCAGAAGATAAAACTCATCGACAAGTTGTTAACAAACAAAAACAATTACTAATGGAACTGAAAATACATTAAAATATCAGATTTAGCGAGTTTTTACGTTGAGATTAAAGTAAGATAAGAAGATGATTTACCTTTCTTGGGGTCCATATTGAATTTCTTTCTGCCTATGCTCATCTGTTTGGCCTTGCTATTCTGTTTGCACTCCTCCTGGCCGTCGAGAGCCTCCAGCTCCGCCACAACCTCGCCCAGCTCATCTTTAAGTTGCTGCAAAAAATAAATACAAATTAATATTTTAGCTCCGCTTCAAAATCAAGGTAAGAGGATATTCAACAAAACTGGTACAAGAAAATTCTTCTGTTTTATACTATGTTTGTCACATATTCAATTTTATATGTAAAATTTCAAAACAAATGACTTAAAAAACTTGGTGATACGATACCATCAGACAAAACAAATGAATGTATGAAATTAATTCTGTGTATTGTGTAATGTAAGTGCTTTGAATTATTTAATGAATAAATTATTAAAAATTTGCACAGTTTCAAGCCATTTAACAAGTACTCTTCATAACAGAATGTAGGTCACAACTTAAGTTAATAAGTAAAGACTAGTGAAATGAACAAGTTGTTTACATCATACAGATTTAGTGCCAACTTAAATAATAAATTATAATTACATTTCCGGTCACACTGCTCTGATTTAAAATCATTTTGCTTACGATATACAAACAAGACATGTTTTCCAATTAAAGTAGTGAAAGGTAACTTTTGAGACCCTCTGTATTATTCTTCAAAATTTTATGACATTTTTTAATTCACATTTGTTTACGTAGCACTACAAAGTAATCAACAAGTTATTAATAAACGTAAGTTGTATACAATCTGACAATAACTTGGAAACTAGTCTGCGGTTAGCAAGCTCCGTTGATAGATACAAATTGCAGCGAGCATTGCCGCGCCGGCGGCAAGGTGAACCGCAAAGCTAAACCGTGCTTTGCAATTAGAATGCCTAACATTATTTACTTTCGCACCAGTGCTGCACCGGTTTATCTTTATAAGAAGGTCGTTTATGCAATAATCTAGTGTATAAAAATAACAAACACTTAAAATTAAATTGTAATCAAAAGAGATGAGCGTGCGAGAGCGAGAGATGAGAGACAATCTTATAGACATTGTAAAAGTTGACAGATTCCTAGAATAAAATAAGATGGAATGAGTATGAATAAACTTTGCATACAATAGATAACATGACAGTATTTTTTAGATCCAAGACCTAAATACATTGTAACAAATTTTTAGTTACGTACAAGTGCTAAAATTATGCATGTTAGCACTACTAAGTCAACTGTGTCATTGTAGCTTACTTTAGTAGGTAAAATAAGATGTAATTTATGTATATTACTTTGGTTCAATGTCCTGCTCAAGTTGAAATTGTTACATTTTTTTATATGATTATTATAAACATCACATTCTTTGAATATTTAAATCGTAGTATTTCATGGAATATAAAGGTTGGAATAATGTTAAAAATTTGAATAAAATGCAGTACTTTACGCGTATGGTGAAACTAGTTAGTCATGTTTGCTGATGATTCATATCACATTCCCCTTCATTTCAATTAAAGACCACTAAATTGTCTACACTGTACTAATCGTTAAAACAACAAAGATGAATTATGAAATAATACTGGGAAGGACAATAATTATTCATAAATATTATCAATGTATTTGGTTACCTTATGTCTTATTCATTTGTTGTCATGTTATATTTTTGTTACGAATTTATTGTTTTAGTGGTGACAAATGTCATGTTTTAATACTAAAGCAGTTAATTATGAGCTATTATTCCATCCATATAATCGTAAGCTAAATAATACCTACAGGATGATTACTTATTACAACTAATTTAATTTGTACACAAAAGGATATTTTTTAAAGCTTCTAGGATAAGATAAAATAGACTAGACAATAAAATAGAACTACGGAACGTCGACCATGACAAATAAAAACTAGCTTATACGAGTAACGTGCAAATAAAAAGACGTATTGCTTGGTCAAGCATTGCCCGCTCGTCGTGCTCTCTCATACTATTTGTATTTTTATATTAGTTTTTACAGCAGACTGTTTAAATCGTTCAACCTGATCATACGGTTTCTTCTGCAGCTGCAATAATATATTACAAAGTTCAATATGACAACCATAAGTGCTTTATAATTCTAATATGAGTTCATAAAGTTCTTCCGTAAAGTAACTTTTTTGCTTGAAAATGAATGGAATCAAACAAAGAGTGACAATATGACATTGTCAGATATTCATTATGTAGATATTATACCTAACTTTAATTATTGCTAGGAATATAAATGTCATCATATTATTACTTAAATTTTATAATTAAAGTGTTCACCTGTTCTACATCTCGTTATCCAAGTATTACAAAGCAGGTGTATTTAAATATTAGAACTACTTTTAACGAGAATCATGTTTAACTTCGAATAAAATTAAAATTTACATATACATATTATACATATAAATTATAGTATAATAATTGAAAATACAAAGTTGACCTTTTATCATTAAGGCGTGCACCTTTAAACCGTTTTATAGGTTAATAACCACATGTTAGAGACTGAACGCTAATGTTAGATACTACCATGGGTATAGTATTATATATTTTAAAATTTAATATAAATTATATTAGGCTTAAGGAAACTTGTATTTAATAAACTAGGTAATAAATGTTACAATTGCCACAACTTTTGATAGACAAAGTTCCCGCATGATTTGGGGGCATTACCGAAATCAAGATCGCTGCACAGGAAGTATGACTTTAAAAAAATTGTACGATAAAATGACTCATTGTCAGTCGTACGATAAGGCATTTGAAATAAATCAAACAAGCTCACAATGTACCGAGCGTTCCACCGCTACGCTCTGACTGCGCCGCGATACTACTTTCACACAAGGGCAAAGCAGTATAACATAACATACTATATTGACAGCAATTATGGGCCGAAATGGCAATACTGAACTGTTTACTGCACTAACTTACTGTTCCGCCCTTGTGTGAAACTAGCATAACATAATTTGCGGTCGGCAACCCACTCCCCCGGGACACGTGGGTCCTACTCGTCTAGACGATAAAATAATACTAAAAACCCTACCACTTTATGCTATAGAAATGAGAATATAGTATAATATAAAACTTAGGGGTTCGAGGGCAAAAGTATAGTCGATTTACTATGTATTAAAAAGTTTATCGCTATTTTTTTGCAGTGGCATGTTAGGTATACCATGTTTTTCAAAAATGTTGTTCTTGCAATTGGAACAAAAGCTTCATGAATTAAAAACTGTGTATGCAGGAAATGCTTAAAATGTATACAAATTTTTGTATATTTAAATGTAGAAAACGGTATCCTAGTAATTTAAAACTATGAATATGAATTAACATTTCTATTTAACATTGCAGTAAATCTAAAAGCTTGCACTGAAAAATGGATATAAATAGAGAAGTTTTTACTTCGAAAATGTTAATCCTGAAACCGTAATAGTCAAATATCGCTACTTAATAATTAAAACACCAAAGTACATAATGATTATTCTTCTAATTCATAAGACGTAAATACTTATAATATAAAATACACATCGATATAGATTTCACAGCAAATTGCTTTCCTTGCAAAAGTTGACAATAACTCGCACACTCGCACTCCAGAATTGCCTATGTGCATTAGTTCAGGCCTATGAGAGTTCTGTTTTTATTAACCCCCCCGTCTAGACAGGTTTTTACTGGAGCAGCATCAGGTGCATGAAAAGTGGTTTAGAAATCTTTCTTGTTACAGAAAGGACAAGTATAATTAAGTTTACTTGTCTCTTTAGAAATTCAAATGAAATGAGATTGAAGTAGCTGTTCTTCCTTTTACAACAGACTGTGTGCTCATTTTAATTGAAATTGGATTGAACTGCTGCAATACAGTAGATTAATAGAAATTCGTTTTATAAAGCTTCCTCATCAATATCGTTTTTCGCAATACAAAAAAAATACAATTACCTTTATTTTTAGTAATACATACATGAATAAAAACTAAACAAAGTTCAAGTGACAATTTTACGCTAAATAATCATATGTATTAAGCAAATTAAACTTTTAAAATTAACATTAATGTAACTCAAAATCATACCTAAATAGGAATCTTACACGTTTCGTTGATACGATACAGTTTCTCTGTAAATTGGAATATATTTATTGAGAATGATGGAATATTTCTACACTGTAATTGAACCTTTCACTGATAAAAGTGAATGTGTCGGACAGACTTTATTGCTTAATACATATAACAATTTTATTGCATTACTTATTACTTCGCTTGCACGTAACATGTTATGCCAATCTTTTTATTTCATTGATTTGTATGTATTAAAGTAAAATGTAATTTTCCCTTTCAGTAGACATAGCAAACAAGAAAGGAATTTAACAGTTCCCTTTAATCTTTGTTATTTTTATTCTTTTTTGTTTGAGTATAAAAGTGAACATTGTACTGCGGGGTTAGTAATTTTATTGTACATCTTACATCCTGTAAGCGGCGCGTCCATCTGACTTTCAATTAAGAGTGAAATTACTTAGTTCATACACGTCCCGGACTCGAGTGCTTTGTGTGAATGAAGTGCGTTAAGTAGAGGGGCGCCAACAACACGGACATTAATCATAACCATCATTATCAAAGGCTAGTCTAGACTAGTTATGTTTATCATACAATACTCGATTACAATGGAATTTTTATTTTTTGAGCAATAATATCACTTGCGCTGTAAATAAAAATACCATCGCCATCTCGTATAAGTTAACGATATAAAAACGCTAGCAAATTGGACAGGAATTATTTATAATTTTGGTATAATAGAACATAAACCACAGATGAAAAGAAAATTAAAAAAAAAATAGTTTATTGTGCTGGCGGCGATCACACCGAAGGAAGACTAAATAAAAAGTTAATATAGTAACATTTGTGTTATTTAGATAGTTATTAGACAAAATTAAGCACACACCAACAAATTCAATCACATCCCTAAATATACCGGGAGTTGATCCAGACATCGATCCACGCGGTCAGACTACAGCAGTCGACGCGGAACGCCCTATTGGGAGTTTGTTGGGTGCGCGTCATTTAAAAGCAACGCTATCCAGTAATGTACGATGCAGATTAGTCCGCAATATAAATAGCAGAACCCCGCTATATTACGGCGTTTTTGTGTAACAGTTACATATCAAAACTTTCCATCTAATCGACTATAAAAATCAATGTAAATCTGTTATGCTAATTGCTTTCACAACATCGATTTTGTGGAACGTATAGACAAATTTCTCTCGCTAATAACCGAATAGCATTAGATATTCGTAAGTCTTTAATCTTAGTATCTGGTGTAATGTGGAAATAATGGTTGTTGCGGTAACAACGCACTGCGCCATATCCGTACTTATAAACAATTGAATTGCGGTACAAGTGTGACCCCGAGGTCTAGAGAATTATTGTGCAATAATTTAGCCACACTTTCGTCGGATTTCGCAATCGAAAAGATTCCGGTCTCGATGCGTAAAGTGTACAAAATTAACTTAATCTTCGGTAATTTCTGCAGCTAACAAACAGAGAATTTTTGGCCTCAATTACATTTGACGTGATACAATCTTACTAACCTTACTAATATTATAAATGCAAATATTTAGAGGGATGGATGGAAGTTTGTTTGCAGGTATCTCCGGAACGGTTCAACGGATCTTGATGAAATTTTACATATAGAACATAGTCTGGAAGAACACATAGGCTACTCATTAAGTTGTGTTAATCCCGCGCGGGCGAAGTCGCGGGCAACGGCTAACACTTTTAATATAATTTAAAAAGTATTAATAATAAACTGATTTCTTTTTATAACAATGTCATTAAAACCATTAAGCCTTTAGAAAACAGCAATAAAAAGCGCTGCAAATCTGAAACGAATTAAAACACCCTGAAGCCAATTGATTTAAGAACGAATAATTTCGAAACAACCTGTTGTTTACTATAATAATTTAAGTTTAGGAGAACTATTATTTTACCACGAGAATACTAAATTATAAAATTTCGACTCACCTGTATCTTGCTGTTCAAAAATAAACTGTTAATGACTTTATAGTTAATAGTTTTAATTTCCAAATTAATTTGTTTTGTTATTTTATTCATTTTCATTTATTTATATGCCCTTGTACTGCCACTGTAACCCACGATATACTGACCGGCTACTTGATATTCCAATAGGCGATAAAACTTATTAAAAAAAATCAGTTTCTAGCCTACACGTCGTATTTAAGGGTATTGTTATTGTACTGACATAGACCTTTATAAATAAGAAGAAAGGACTTTTGTTTTATTCTTAGAACGAAATAAACGTGCGAAATAAGTCGTATGCAATTGTCAGAGTATAAAGAGAATTTGAAGAGTGAATATAATAGCATGCCATCAATCTATATCAAGTGTTGATGCAATGACACAAGATGGATCCTTTGCAATATTATATCGCACTGTACGTCTATTGGTTAACAACTTTAAACTTGTTATTTAATTAAGATACGATTTGTATGCGCGACTGCTTCGGTCGCGTCTTTGCCAGCTTTATTGCGTTAATTTCATATGCATACGTGCACCGTTTGATTGAAAAATATTAACATATGCACGTACTATGAACTAAATAATGATTTTGATTTCAAATACTTGCGTACATATTTATTCGTTTTTAGAAAACTTTTTTTACTTATTTTGGTTCCTCATATTTCGGGTAAGCAGCAAGTGAATAAAAATGTTATAATATAAACTAATAAAAAAACTAATTTGTTTTTCCGGTCTTATGCAAGTAATATTTTATTTTTACATAAATAAAGTGACAAACATCGTGTTGCGATGAGACAACGATTGAGTGGGCAATCATCCCAATCCTTAGACTTTCCCCTATTAATTCACTTTCCCTGTGTTTAGCGACTTCCGAAACCGGATGCGCACGGTACATTGATATGGTTGCATAAATTTCGACAATGTCGTAGACGTGGAAATATTCAAAAAATGCTACTAACTTGTTCACTTTTTAATCAGCTGCTTTAATCTCTATTATTATTTGTAACCACAGCAGATGCATATCAGAGCTAAATTCGGTAAAGCTGGAGTAAATATGATTTTTATTCGTTTAATAATTCTAAACATTGCATAAATCTTTATCATTTGTAATGCAATTAAGTAACAAAGAAAAACATTAGCCAAGACATACATAAGTTTGTAATTGTAGTTACGAAATACGTTTGTAATTTTTTTAATATATGCACGAACTAATTTAGTACTTTTTGTGAAACATAGAGTCGTTAGTAGTAGGCCCTTTTGCTTCAACTACATACAATTCTGAATATGAGACAATATTTGAAAAAAATTATGTCTTTTTAATGCACAGAACATTCCGGTTATTACGTTTTTGGAATTCCATTAAAATTAAAACAATTCGAAAAGATTGACAAGATTTACTAATTACTTTGTTTTGTCCGAGACAAAAATAATGTACGGAATTGAACGTTACTGACGTAACGGTTTGTTCCAGTCCAAACAAATTAATTAAGTAATAAAAGTACGAGAATAACTACCTATTTATGTGCTTGTAATTAATTTTATACCGTCGGCACGAGGACTCGACTACGGCTCCCTCAAAAGTTTAGTATCGTAGATAACGAGGGGAAGTCTTAATGAGTGCACATTAGATTCAGTTACAAAGGTACGGTCCACGTGAGCAAACAGAAGCGTCAGTTACTAGCCATTAACTTATCGTAATGAATTCTATCCTGTAGGCAATCGCTCCTGCATGTAAATAGAGGAAGGAATTAACTTTCTGCTGCTGATTAAATATTACAATATAAATTGAATAATTTTAATTATAAAAATACAATATAACTTGACCTATTATTACATTTATTTAACGGTACAGTATTTTTATAATAATGAGTTTATTTAATGAATAAACACACAAAATAATATGTTAAGATTGAATTATGACTTAGTAAATAAAATAAAAATTATATTAAACATGTTATGTTTTTAATAACTATCTGTCTCACAATAATAATGGTACTATAATGTTTTCATAAACTCTCCCATTATAGTTTATAAAATAGTCGGCCTATTAATTAAATAATTTGTATAATGAATACAAAATAACATAACAAAACATATTAAATCTATTAGTCAACGTTTACGACAAACCATCAGACTAATGGGCGGACTAATGTATGCCAGTCTATAAATATTGTAACCTATTTCTAAAGGGCCGTACATTAACCCACTACTAGTTCTACACGAATCCCTTGAACATTCGATATATTTCTTACATTGTATACTATACATTTAAATAGATTTGACTACTTTGACTGACACTGAATGGTCCGAGAATACTAACACTGCAACCAGGTCAAATCGAGTGTCCAACAACAATTTCACAAAATCCAAGTCGTCATCAATTTCCTAGGTCTTGAAGTGTAAAGTAAGATCAATTTATTTATAGATTTAACAGTGTAAGAATCCACCTTACAGATATACAAATCATATATAATTTGATGTAAAGATATGATTAACCTTCTTATACATAGTACCAAAAATAATTACAGCATCTCAAGGTCGAGTTTCTGCTAGCGATTTGCATCGTCTATTAGAACGTTTGATTGTAACTTATGAAGTTATCATGAATTTGACGTAATAATTGTTATAGACATGATCTCATGAGCTCTAACTGTGCCTACATAACGACGATGTCAATGTTAATCGCAAGGCAGAGATTAAGCCTTCAAGACTACATACAGTTTTGTTCAACAAACAAATAAGAGTTGACGTCACATGATTGACGAGATAACCAAGAAGACCGATACCATAAACGGTGTAAACTCTAAAGTCAACAATAAAATCACACTTTACCCACATGAGCTAGCTCCAATGTGACTGACAGAGTTCTAATTAAATTCAAATTGAATACATGCTTTGCGCGTTTTGTGACGGAAATATGGTTACGGCTGTTGCTTCCGTGTAGTAACGTAGAATAACATCTACATCAGTTGCAAATTACTTACCGAACCATTTAAAGTAATATTACGTCTTATACGCAAATAGATTTTAATCTTTGTTTATTTATTTATCGATATTTTATTATTTCACTTAATAATAAAATATCTCTTACTGCAAAGTATAGTAAAATTTTGCTTGTCTTGTTCTTCAAGAACAGAAAAATAAAAAAATTAAACGAGCTAAACACAGTTAAAGCGAGTAAAGTCCAAAATATATAGAAAGTAGAGATAGTTGGCTCACGATTTATAAACGTATATAAATTACGTTATTGCAAGTAACAGATCAGACAAAAGCTTTTATCTGCCAAGGTCTAACTAAGCGGCGTATATTTTCGGTTACTTTCTATTGGCCCAGTGATATTTCGACTGCGGCGGCGGCATTTCTGCCTAACTGCCAACTCTAAAATTATCCTATCGGCCATTTTAGGGTGAACTATGATATTAAAAAGAAATTTTAAGAGACAACTATAAACAAACGTTTAGTGAATTTTAAAAATTCAGCTAGATTATTTTGTTCAACCTCAATTGCTGTTTATATCAAGTTAAAATATTTTCTGTCTGTTATATAGTGTTATTTGGTAAATGGGTGCATAAAAAGTCACAAACAATTAAGAGCTTTTTGCGAATAAACTCATACTTTGCGTAGAATATAATGTGCATATAAAAATTCGCATTCATAGCATCCTCTAAAAAGAGGCCAAGAACAATTGATATAGCGCATTATGCAAGCCGCGTAGTGAAAGGATGGACGTGAACGCCGTACTCCAGTTTGCGGTAGTAATTACAGCGCAACGAATCTTACTGGAGACAATCAGCCATGATTTATTTTTATAAAACTTTTTCTGTATACATTGTGGCTGGCATTTACCGTCGTTTACAGCCCACTAACACATTTGCTTCGGCGTAGAAAACGATGCTGGTGCTCTTGGTATAAAACAATATGTTTTAAACGGTTATTTTAGTCTCAGAAACCCACGATTAATATATCTGTTGCTTGAACTTCCTTTGTTTACGCACGCATCGGTAATGTTTTGTGAAATTTAAACAATGGTGACAGTAACACAACAAACATAGTAAACAAGATGACACTTCTGTTTACATATTGAACATGTCTCACAACAACAATGAAGAGTTAACTACAACATCCGTGATATTGAAAATAAAATAAATAGTACAATTTAATACAAACAAAACAGATATCGGAGCGTTATGAAGAAATCTAAATAAAAAGAAAGTACCTATATAAAAAAATGTTGATAAAGATCGCTTCCATTTATCGTTGTCAAGATAAAGCACAAAATTCAAGGTCAGAAGTCAGAAGGTCAGTATATGTCATAGGTCGTACAAAAATTGAAAGTTAATTGCCATATTCAGATCGCTTAAGACCAATGTTTATGTCGCTATGATATAACATAAATACAAAATGGTTACCGTTGGTTTCTGAGACCAAAACCTCTATATAAAACATATCGTCATACCTCTCATTATCAGACAAAACACAGATAACAAGTTTAAAAAATTATATTTTTTTACGAAATCACCGTGCAAATAAAACTATAGTAAGACATCATATTAGTTTGTGTTTATTGTCATACTTGCTTTATTAATTTACTCAGAATACATAGTTATGGATATAATTATATTCTAGTTGTTCTACCCGGTATACATTCCGAACTGAAGTTGTACTGATAGCAAAAGTTAAAATTAATCAAGAAGTTGAGTAGTGCCTGCTCCAGATTATGACCATAACTTTCGCAATATCTAAGGAGACTGATAAACTTTGAAAGAATTCTAACGGAATTATTTCGACTAGATGGCGTGACTTACAAAACATATTAGAATACTTGATACTTGTAAATGAATAATGTCTACAGGAAACTACATTGGACAGATCATATCAACCTGCCACGACATCACTTCCTAGAGACATTCTAAAACAAACTTGTTATAGACACAATATGTAAGAAAAAAATAAAGTAGGCAAAATAATGTTCCAATATTAATATCACAATGCAGTCACATGTTTTGTTAAGAAATTGTTGTTAGCTATAGCAAAGTGTATTTTATAAAAACATCAATTATGTTTTACAAGGACAGGTAACAAAGTTCACAGAATTGCCATTAATATTCGTCACTAATGACCACAGATTGCAAATGTGAGGCTAGGTATATAGCTATTTATACGCACACGATGAAGTAATCGTTTAAGAATTCTAAGACAAACATCATTGTGACAACAACGTATAACCTTCGAGTAACATTTAGTTCCGCAAATGTTTTTGTTCGTTGGGTACTTTGTAAAGCGATTTAAGGGCTCCAAATTTACAAAGGTACTTGACTTAATAATATAGAAGTACATTTTGAATAGCCAGGTAAACCGCAAGGTGCCTTTCAAAACAAAAAATATACTCAGTACTTCTCAGTCTACGCGTTTAGTAAGAACATATACAAAATCTAAACCTCTTATAACAAATTTAACATGTATTTTAAACAACAAGGGTGGATATAAATAAAGTTATACACAACCCCTAATTTGATACGGTTCACCAGTGGCGTTTCCAATAAAATTATTAATTGCTGGTTTAATATTCAGCGGTTAAAGAAACACTTAGCGAACAAAATCTGCATCAATCCTGCAATGCGCCAATGAGTACGGCGAAAATATACGAACTTTCCTGAAATAGATTACTTGTGTATATTATCATCAATCATTAGGAAGAACTATTTAATTACGCCCGCCCAAAATTAAAAAAAAAATCTGGGAATAAATATAGCCTATTGCTTAAATATTATTGAAAATTTTTTGCAAGTTCTTATTAAATTAAATTTTAATACAAAATCGAGTGGAAGTACTTCTTTTGTGCTGTATTATATTTGACATGGATTAACTACAAGCGTATTAAAAAATAGAAACTGTTTGGTACAAGCCACCTAGAAATCGAACCACCCACTAACAAATCGAAAGTCGGTCGTTCATTCAATGCACTTGTAAAATTAAATAACTGTTACATTTTTACAATTGCTCAGGAGGTGGCCTTGAAATTGATCCAACGATTTGATAAAATGCATTAAAGCATTCGTAAATAAATTAATGGATATTTTATAGTATCTCTATATAAAACAATATTTATTTAGCGCGTAATGAATTTAAACATGAGGCACCTTGTAAGCGCCCCAACAAAATTCCGCGACGAAATATTTATTTAAATTCGTACTTTGTACTCCATTTGAATAGTGAATATTGAAAACAGTACGGTACACATTGGTGATTCAGAATAATAAATCGACTTTAACGAGGTTTACCAACAACAGATTTTAGCCAAACTACGATATAAATCTTTTCACAGTTTTATAGCAAATCGAATGACATGGTTCCCGCAAGCCATTAGATAAACCATTAAACCACTCATAAAATATTTATTAAAGATAGAAAAAGGGTTTAAAATTAAACTATCACCATGACAAAACGTTTAAAGCTATTATTGTTTAAAATAGAAAATAAATTAACTCGTTTGAATTATCAAGTTTGCCTACTATTTATTACAAATATATTTTTAGAGAAATCGTAATAATAATGCAAGCTAACAACGATGTCCGACCGCTATTCTTCGAAATTATGAAAACAAAGTAAAAATATACATTATAATGAAAAAAAAATCGAACCGAGAGCGGACTATGGACTGCATACAAAAAGAAGAGAGTGCACAATGGGTTCATATTTCCGGTCCGCGGTCACCAAGTGAACACTGCGCGGGTCCCAGATTCATTCGCTCCATTCAGTCTCTTACAATGCGCTTAATTTAAGACTTTATTAAACTGGCAAAATGCCCGAATACAAACTTCCTACCGCGCTCAAAGCTAATGGTTATGGTTTTCACATCCTTTACGTGTAACTTATTTTATTGAAACTTCAATGCTTATTCTTCGAAGATTTTATATAAAGAAGCTGTTTTAGCAACATTTCCAACTAAACAAATATTTTGATATTTTGTAATAACAGTTTTGTTCATTGGGCTCATTAAAATTACATTAATAAAATATAATCTCAAATCTCGAAACCCAAAAGCAAACACATCGCCCATGTTATATGATATTTTACGAAGGGAATGTTTGCACTTATCCATAGTAACAGTTACAATCAGTCGCCCATTTGAGGGGTCAAAACAATGATCCAATCCTTGACCGGAATGGTAACATAAATTATGTTTTGATTTCAATGCAATCAATGTAAATGTGCAAAATTGAAAGCCAACCCGCCGACCCTTTGTCGCCGAGTACACGCCAATTGAACAAGGGCAAAAAGGACGCAAAGCGAGCAAAAACATTTAGAGGGGGCTAATGAGAGCTCGCATGGAAGCGAAGCCGACACATGCAAACTCGCCGGGTCGACGCCGACCCCCCCACCAAACTCAAACTACGCTTCGCTTTAATGAAATTCGAAACTCTAACTAAATTAAACTCACAATCTCATCTTATTGGAAGCTTGTTAATATTTTTTTAGGAATTTTACGCCGTATATAAAATGAAGACGGAGGAATTTGTATTGAATTTTTATAGCCCAAGTCTGTAAAGTCAAGTACATATACAGTAAAAAAATCCTGTATTGAAAATAAACCGTATCATTTAATTAATGAAATTATTACTACAATCGCAATCAAAAATTACTTCGGATCGGAATTACAATGTTTTTAAAAAATCTTTCCAAAAATCTGTTTCTTGAAACAAAGCAGGTATGTATGCTATATTTTTTCTTACCAATTTAATTTTCGTAAGTCGTCAATATTTAAAACAGTTACGTAGCAGATTACGTTGCGAAGATAAGATTATACAGCGATATATTATACTTGTTAAAGGATTAATAAAATTGAAGATATCAAGGAAAATCTGTTTAATATTGCAATAGAAAACAAAGTTATAAACATAAAAGAAATTATAACGCTGTCTCAGTTTTTTCAAAGCGGGCGAAAGGGGTGACAACATGTTTTTATACAAGTGCTTCGGCAATGGAAAACGACAGTAAAGCCCACTACACACTTTCAGTTTTTACTGCACAGTGTTAACTATACAGATATAACTGAAAGTGCGTAGTGGGCTTAAAGACAGGAAGAGCTTGTTTATTATTAATCGCTCGATACACGATTAATCAAAAGCCAATCCGCGTACCTAACGTAGTTGTTTAGCGTTAAATCAGCCCTCTCTACCCGGTATAACGAAACTAATTGTGGCGTAAACGGCTCGTTCGTTACATTTCTCACAGCCGCCTGTGACCGTGAGAACTCGCCGACTGTATTATGACATTGCAGAATTTGCAACTGTATCCAGATCAGTACACGATACAAATGTGTCGAGTGCAACCGTTTCCGCGGAGTTACATTTGCGCAAACGTTTCCACATTGAGATTAATGACTGGTAAATTACGATTTTAGCAACAAAAACTCAAATGTAGTGATTATACCTACAAACATCCGTAGCGTTATTGATGATACTCGGTTTAAATAACAAAGATGATAAATGTAAAAGGCAATACAAATATTACACGACATATCAAAAACAAATAGATGATTCGTTAAATAAAAACTATGCATAAACAAACAGCCGATAGATTATTTATCTTAAAAAAACATTTCATACATAGAAACAAATACTAAAACTGATGCCGTCCATTTTATCTACATTTTACATACATTTGTATTTACTCAATGAACATTTTAATTGAATCATTAGTCAGATAATATACCCACTTACAAAGCGGTCCAGGCAACCTGATATCAACATAAGATTCTAAGACACGACATGGAATAATATTTTCTTTTTTTTATTTCTACAGACAAATACGGGTAACTTTTTTCAGTATATAAAAAAGCAACTAACCGTATCAGTGAAACTTCGAGTTTGTATGATAGACTAAAAGCAAACGTGTGCCGTATTCAAGTGCGGTAAACAAGCCACATGGCGGGGCGTGTGTTGTGTAACGCGCGGTCTGCAGCACGGCAGCCGTGACCCTGAACCTGATCTGAAGAACCAACCAATTTAGTAATTATTGTAGTGTTCGCCTGCTCCTAAAATTATTTACGTCCTCCTTAACAATACTGTTCTTTTCTTTAGAAAAGGTTGAATTAATTTAAAAATGATTTTTTTTCAATCGCAGCGAAATAATAACATCAACGAAATTTGCATTTGTATTGTGGACAAAAAAAAATTGAGTAAACTTTTTTAGTCACGTCACAATCATGACGGCGCGATAAACTTACTTCGGTTTAAAAAGCATTCAATCTTGAAAATAGTTTTAAAAAATGTACATGGGATTATTTATGTAAAAAAACATATTTTTATCCGCATTGTGTTTAACAATGAAGGCAAAATGAGAGCTGTGCGGAGAACTGTTAGCACTTTGATTCGCATCCTTATCTCACATTGCGCGCTAAATAATGCATATTGCAATATATTGTTCTATTTAAATGTTCTCAAAGAAGACAGGATCATGCTATATGTTATTATTATAGTCCAAACTACAAATCAGTCATTGTTATTTACGATGAAAAATAACTTAACAAAAATGGTATAATCAAAAATATTAAGATGAAAGGTGTCGTTTCTTTTTAAATCTCAAATTTTCGCCTTTTAACTTTTATGTGTTTCATGATTGTAATTAAAATTTTCAAAGCAAAGTAAACAAACAAGTTAAAGTTGATTGTGTTTCCTTTAATGTACCCTTACAGCTTAACAGCCGAACAAACTTTTGTTCAACACTCATTTGTACTGTTTGCTTTATAAACTTTTCAACCTTACTACATTAGTAACTGCCATTACGATTATATAAACAATAACTTTATACTATGTAAACGGTGTTACCACATGCCGGATAATAAAACTGAGCCATGGGGGATAAATTTAAAGTAACTTATGTTTGTTCTAGATTTAATGCAACAGTCAAAGCGCCTGTAAAACGGTCACCTACTTAAATGTTTACAGCAGCCAATCATTAAAATATTGATGAATTGTGTCAAAAATAGAGTATAAAAACGATGACGGACATATTCAAGAGAACAGATTATTTTAATAAAATATCAATGTGTACATACTAAATTATATTTAGTATAAGGCACTTGCCGTGTTTGTTCAACTTGTATTTTTAATAGCATTGCACGTAATTTCTATGTTAAAACAATATACAAATTTGAATATAGAATAGACGTGTCATACTTGTAGAAACTTATATTTAAACAGACGAACTATTACAAAAGAGTTTAGCCGAATTATTTGAAAGCAAATAGGGATAGAGATTTAAGACTTAATATGGTTAATACTTTCTTAATTTCGCCGATATTCTTCTAAGTGGCCTACAAAGGAAAACACACAAGAAAAAAAAATTAAATATGTAAAAAAGTTTTAAGGACACAACGGTCGGCAAAGGACATTCGTATCCACAATTATGATGCCGACAAGTGCCTCGTGAGACAAACACTAAATGCACCATTCAAATTGTAAGAAGCAAAAAATCGAGCAAAAGAAGGTACGACAACTCTTGTATAACGTAACAATACAAAGGCTTGTTTGAATATTGAAATCTTTAACAATACCAACGTTTAAATTATTATGCAACAAATATTACTGATAAAATAACATTTCTTATACAATAGAAAAGAAAGGCTGAAATATAACAATTGCATTTCACTTCGAAAATACATTAAAATTCAAGCAATTTATGTTCAAAAATAGTGAATGATAAAAAAAATAATCAATTTATAAATTACATGCAAAAAATAATAATATATTTATGGCGATTTGGATCGTATATTGAGATATTTCGACATGTCAAATTTAAAATAAAAAGTGGAATAGGTCAACGAAACGTCATAATCTGGACATTTTAAAGCCGAACGAATGGACACGTTGAGTGGTACATGTTTATTAGATTTCTGACGAATCTGTCAGTCCCCCGCTCAGGGGATTCGTGTTCGTGTCACGTACAAATTGAACGTCTGTCGGTTGAGACTAACATTGCGTCACGTCGCCATGGTAACGTGCTATTGATTGTTTACCAGCAATACTTTGCATCTTCAGGCCGAAATATATTCATAGCGAAGTCAACTTTATTACCAAAGTAATGACGATCCGCTATAAATACGATATGGATTTTCAATTAACTGATCCAACTCCACTGATTTTAGTATTAAAAATCAATAAACCGTTCTGTTATCATATGCGTGACAGATATATTAATATAATGAAAATAAATAACATCAGAAATATAGAGTCGTGTAAAGATAAAACTAATCATGCCGCCAAATACCATTACTAATGTGTCATAAGATAAGGTCTAACTGTGTCGGTATAAAATGCACCACGGTACGAACCGGTCACACAAGTCGGTGACCGTACATATCCCTCCCCGCGGCCCTCTCACCCCCGGCAAGGTCAAGGCACCTCCCCGCCAGCAGGGCTATTCTGGGCGTCCGCAACAATGACGGTTATGTTCATAAGAATACGCATCTCCGTCGGCCCAGTGCAATTTAAAATAACCGTTTCAAGATGAAAAGGCCATCTGTATTCATATTTGCTATGCTACATTTATATTTCGTTCAATGAGCGAAATTCAAAGAAAACGTTTTCGCAGATTTCTTATGCGCGAATAGCAATGGTTTTGTGAGATAGTATGACTCAGAAATGACAAATAAAATGTCCAAGAATTTATAGTTGTATAACCTAATTCCATTAGTGATATGTATTAGTACGATACAGTATTATCAATATGAATTCATGAGTGGGTAGGGACAGTAAATCCTTGGGCCGCGGACGAGAGCGAAAGCGTGCCCGTGGTCCCGTCCCGATGCGTTGGAGGAACAGAGAGGTTTAGTGGGTATGCCTCCGCTATGGAGGAGAATCCTACGTTACTGCCGCGTCCCCCCCGGGGCGCGAAGTATGCATAAAGCAGTCCTCTCTGGAAAAAAAGGGACAGTAAATCCATTCTATAATAATGCAAAAATTACATTACTATATTTTTAGAGGAATAAATATTTTTTATCAATAAGCGCAAAATTATTACAAAATCTTCAACATTCATTTATGCAACTTGTTCCCTATACATGTTATAAAAATAAATAACATTTCCGATAAATAAATTATTGCACTAGTTACTACGAAAATATTTGTCAAAAATGTGTGTAATGTAAAACGAGCGTTCATCATTTAGCAGATAGCAAAATAATTAAGGTTAATTACTGTCAAGTAACGTTAGATTAATTAACTTGTAAATATATGATGTTTCATTAATCTTACATAGCTAACGTTCTTTCGTTAATGTAATTATTCATTTAATAAAGACAAGAATCAAATTATTAAAACTTGCTAGTTATTTATTTGAATTAAAACTATAACCAAGTGACACGACATATCTAACGACCGACACGATTTTTTTGGATCAAGGGCCGAAATATTAGCAAACTAGAAGCTAATTATTACACGCCAGTGCTAAAAAGCAAACGAGTTAGTTCTACACTGTAAATTGTCATAGCCCCTGTAGTTAGTACATTAGTTTTCTAATTATACAGCTAAGTATCCGATACATATTTAGTTTCGTATTATTTAGTAACAGTTATTATTTTTGGATAAGACTTAAAAAGAAGTTGTTTCTTTGTTAGCAGGATTCAGTTTTGTAGCTATTTAAATATTAACTAAATAAAAAGATTGGCTTAAAAGATGTTTCAATGTCATTGGAAGAACAAAGAAAATAATGCTCATTTAAGGAATTTATTGAAAATTGATATTTTGGCAAGAAAAATGTATTTGGCACCAGACTACGTGTTACGTTATTCCGGGGAAAACTTTTAAAGCTTTATACAAGGTCAAAATTTCTCTGATACTGACTAATTTATATCGAATGAAAGCTGAAAGTTCAAGCAGAAACTCTCGCTAGACAAAATCCTTCATGGAATGACTTGGTCTTCTGCCAACCTATTATTTTTATTAGATGTAAAATAAAGAAAGTATACTTCAAATGGGATATAATAAATCCTTTACTATTCATGATCATTACATCCATAACTTTGTTAATGAAAGAAAGAACTAGAAGTAATGTTCATACAATAAACAAATTCCTGATAAGAACGCTAAAATAGCTAAGCTAGATTAAATAGCGCTTCAGAAAATGTGTACAATGATAAACAAAAAACAAGTCTGTTAGATACTAAATCCCACGATAACGATCTAGGACTACGCACAGATTAAAAGGCCTGTGTACAGAGTAATTGTGCGAGGGCACTGTATGAGGGCAAGTTGTGCTGTGTGCAGCGACCGAAGCATACATTGTGTAGTGACGCGTCACATCGCGCCTCGTCTGGGCCTTTTGTGTGAACAGGCTTTGTGCACAAACCGAACATTTTCATATACTGTAATGAAGAATATGGCTAGCGTAAAAGCATTGTAACATATTAATAAACATAAAAATGACAGCTGTTAAACACACATTAGGAGTTGTTGTTAAAAATACGCATAGTTTTGAACTCCTTACGGTAAAGCGGCTTAGTAATTTCATTTGAAAACATAGTTAGGTAAAATTAGGACCCAGTGGACCCGTGACCTAATCGTTTTGGTAAATAACATCGTTACTTAACTTGTTTGCCTAAACTCGATTACGGCCCACGAACTAAATAGTTAGTTTAGCAAATAATGATCATGTTAGTTCAAATTAAATTTTCTGTCACAACGCGTACTAAATTATTGTAATATAACGTTACTTTTATCAACATCTCAAGCAAGTTGCATGCGTCAATTATTTTACAATGTATCAGACATCCGCATACAAAAATGACAGCCTGACTCATTGGCCGGCGTCTGCGGGCGGATGCAGGCAACCTTCGGGCAGAAGCAAATTGAAACATGCAAATGTGCCTGCAGTATTGAAGCGTGTTCAATAAATTCGCGCATTCTAACAAAACAATATTTTATATTAGTAAACAAATTTGAAGTAGTACTAAGAGACAGTACATTCTTGATCTTACCATGCTAACGCCATAAACACCGTTCAAAACATATTGTTATCTCAGTTTTGTCAAAGATAATGACAAGGATAACAATATATTTATATATTTTAATCTCAGAAACACAGTAAAGCATCTATTTATGTAACCAGCGTATAAACACACCGACACATATATACTAATTGTAATTTACATACAAAAACATGACGAGTTTGTCCTCATCTACATATAAACAAAGGGCACGCGAAGTTCAGTATCGCAAAACATTGAACCTTGAATTCTCGGCCGTATACTTTTCTCTACACGCTTTTCGTGAAGATAAAATGCGATCATCAACAATGAGTCAAAATTTTTAAAAATAAAGTGATTTCAAAAAATGTAAAAAGTTGCATATTTAAATTTTTATACACAAAGTATATTACGAAATGAGAACTTTTTAAAGTCGGTTAGATACTTTAATATTTACTAATCGAATACAATTATTATTTACCTAATATATAATAAAAATTGCAGCATGAAATTATTTTTAACCAGGTTAAATGTTGAACTATAAATTAAACAATAAATTCGCTTACATTCTGATTTCTTAATACAAATATCAAGCGCCTTTCTATAACGCAATAATTTTCGTAACATCAAAATGTGTCGTATATTTCGTTTGATATACATTTATACTGAAAGTACCTATTTAATGAATTGGAATTAATACCATCCATGAAATTCCAAATAGAAAAGAAACTTCAATCTATAGTTGCTTATTCCAGAAAATATCGGACGATATCGCATTTTGATGGATGTCAATATTTATTTCCCCAGTAAAATACTGACGGTAGATATGAAGACTGGCATTAAAAAATAAGCTGTATTCATAAAACAAACATGGAAAGGACAGAAGAAAAGCGCGCAGTAACATTTTGTTTCTCCAGTGGAAAGCGAACATCGCTTTCGGAATAATAAAATCTCGAAAGCCGAAAAGAAAGCATGAAAACGACCTAATTTTCTTATTTCCAAAAGAACTGTTTACTGTACATTTTAGTATTCTACGAATGGATATGATGGGTAAGATTTTATTCCACGAAATGAAAATAACAATTTAAAACAATAATTTTCCTGATGAATTAAACAATAAACATTTTTATTTATTTTTAACAATGACAGTCATTTTCATGATTTTAATATAATATAAAGAAATAAATGTGTTTTAACTCTGTTCTACGTTTTCCTTAACTCGTATTACGTTTATCATCTAATTAGTGATAATTGGTAATGAATAAAAATCGTTAAGGTTTCTATCAGTTCACTTCTAAAATTTTATGAAATGATAGGCATGTTTATAGCACTATATTTATTTCAACAATAGTATTGAAATACATTTCGATATTTCACGTATGATATTTGTGTTGTGAAATGTGAATGAATTGATAAGCTCTATGGATTTCACAGTATATGGCTTTGATAAAACAAATATACTTATTATATCTCGTGTATCACTGATAAATATATAAACAAACGAGGTGACCAGGTGCAGAAGTTATACTATATTAGTAATATGTTTGAAATCGTGTCTTATCAGTATGTCGTTTGGTTGCAAAACATCTGACTTATGCGTGTATTTATTATACAACGAAATATTTTATTGCTTGACGTTTTACTAATGGAAATAAATAACAGACTTATAACTATACTTAATACTTAAATATTAATATAGACACAACGCCACTGTTATAGCAATTGCCCGCAGGGCCAATGTCTTTTTAATTACGACACAATGATGCGCTTAATCATTTCGTTCTACCCTGCATTTGTAAGAATTTAAGCGCGATCAATATGGAAATTAATTTAAATAATCAGAACAGAATGGTAACTAAAAACGATATTGTGTTTTTGATTCAATAATAAGCAATGAACTATGTATAGTCATAATTTTACACGTAGACTCAAAAAGCGTCATCCAACCAGCGCATTTGGATGCGTGCCAAGTCTAAATATCCAGAGGACATTGCAATACGCGAATACTCCGAGAAAAAGCGATAGCTAGTAAATACAGACCATTCTGGTGACGGTAGTAAGGTCCCAAGCCGATCTCGTCTTCCCTCGAGCTTGCGTGCCATCTTTTCTTCGGCCCAGAGAGCCATAGCCGGAGGGGACTGTGGTATCTTCACGTCTCCTCCTGCCGCCTCGTCTCAACGAGGAAAACCAATTAGATACGGAGCCGCGTCTCTCCTCTTCGCCGGTCCCGGGGCCAGCCTTGATAAACATAACTCCGAGCGGGTGCTAATGCACACTGCACATCACACACTGGCAAGATTTAGGCACTACCTCACGATATTAGTGAAGCTACAAACCGCGTTACCTACAAGCTCACAATATAAACAAAACTTGCAAATATAATAAAGCAAATAAGTGGTAACGACGAGCACGCGCCGGTGCCCGAGTCGATTTTTTGCCAAAACAATGTAAGGTGAAGCTGAACGACATGTACATATTTTGGTTTCGTTACGCAGTGGAAGCTGTTTGCTGCACACACCTGGTCGTAGTCATCGTCGTAGGTGCGGCGGGAGCAGCGCAGCAGCAGCGGCCACCACAGCGCGCCGCACAAAAGCCGCACGTGCAAACACATCGCACTCGGCGCACACTGCCCGCTAACGAGCGCGCCTGAACCGACTGACAGACAGTCACGAACGTCGCCTCACTTTGGCATCGTGACAAATATACACCTATACGTTTACTTACATATCTCTTATCTCTACGCGTTCCGCCTACGACATACTTCTTACATTTACACTTATCATACGTACGTTTATTATTGTCGTCGCGATCTAACGCTGTCTGAATTACATGCGGAATTTGAAACTCAAATGAAAGTAATGTATTTTTATTAAGTGCAAATAATTTATTCCTCCATTCCAAATGTAATTATCTTCTTATTTAGAAAAAATATAAACGCTTGACGCAGTTTCGTGTTATCAAATTTACAATCGTTTTGCGGAAACGACAACGGAAGTATGATAAACTATTAAACGCAACCGTTGTCCATTGTGGGTTTTTTATTCTATGTTGGTACATGGACATGATAATAAAAGGAGAAATTATCTAAATACTGAATGACACACTCTAAAGATTCGCCAAAGAAGAAGCAAGGATCCCCTAAAGGTCTAGTAGGAGTTAAATATTCGTATGAAGAAATATTTAAGATTCACTTGACTTCCTTTAAAATGTAACGTATAAAACTGAAAAGGGCAAGGGTAGGGGACAAATTTTGTATAGAGAAATAATTATCCTTGACTAGATGCAATAGCATTTAAATTTGATAAAAACTCTGCAATTCTAACTGTAATCCACATTCACATTTAAATGTAACAATACAACAATGTTATGTCCAATCATTCGTACAATGAATCACAACGTGACAAATACCCAACTAGTTAACGGCTACTGTTAATATTAAATCACAATGAATTAACAACCATTACATCTAATGACCTGACAAATTACTGTATTAAGACAATGTATCATATCATCTATTATCTGTAACTATGCCTAAAGTGAAAATTAAAAAGTTTATAATATGTGAAATAGAGTACAATATTACAATTCCTTTGCATGTATTTGTAGAACTAACGCAAAAATCCTTAAATTATACATATTTGAAAAGAAAGCCAAAACATCGCAAGTCGTTTAACTTCACCTATGTTTAAGGCCTCGCAAAATACTATTGGCGACCGACTAAGGAACCTAAATTACCACTCACTGCTTTATTATACTAGCACTTGATTAGATGAAATCACTATACCGTTATTGATCTAGAAGCTTTGTAACTATTAACTTCACATAGTTTTCTTCAAAACACTGGTCGCGGTATGCTATATTGATAATAAAGTACCGGTATTAAAACGTAATGTCGAACGCGGCAATACGTCACGCTCGCGCCGCGTTCTGACAGCAACTGACATTGCCCGACGCAGCGCGATTTACCGCCTTGTGTGTACTACATGCCTCTCGCTCGGTCATAGTAAAACGAGCATTGACGGCTTACGTCACAGACTTGCCCGGGTCGCAAGTTTGAATGAAACGACCGGGATCCGCAACTTGGAATAACCAAATTAATCCAGTATAACAGGTTCAGATAAAAACTGTACTTTTTTCTACACATTTATAAGTGTATATTGATACATGTACAAAATCATAGCTGGTCTTCACAACTTTTTGACATGATTAAATATAATCTAAATACATCCTAATAATCTCAAAAACATACAGAGCAAGTTCAATAAAACCATTTACAGTTAGAAAATATATTTTTATGAAAGTATTATATTTTTAGTATGAATTTAAAGTTATAAGAAATTGCATACAAAACATAGTGCACTTGAAAAAAAGAATGCTTGGCTCAGTATCCCAATTATTGGACATAAATTATCTCTCATATCATAAATTCCACATGAAACCTTTTTGTACAAAATCTGCTGTTAAATAATTATTTTTTTTATAACTGTAAGCCTTTAGTGAAATTTTGCCACTGTCCTATAGAAATAAACAAGCCCTATAATGGTATTTTGTGACTATTTGATTTTGCCATCTGGGTTTGGTTTTGAGTTATGTTATGTAGCGGTGATGAGGATTCATACTATTAGTTATAGAATTAATTGTCAGGATTATCAAGCAGCATGTTTAAATTGAAGCAAAGCAGAAACTGTTAATTCCAAACAATTCATAGAAATCTGTTTATTTTGCATTTTTAAATGTAGCGCAGTATTCTAATTTCAAAATGAAAAATAATAAATAATTAGCGGAATACATATATGATAAGCATTTTTCACAAAATCAAAGCAATTATTTTTATTATGAGTATTGAAGTTTAAATAATATAAAGCATGTGCAAATAATAATGACACAATTCATACTATGATAGTAATGGTTTCAAAAGTAACTGCCACATCTAGAACCTCGCTTGGTTAATAGCAGTCATTAAGTGTATATAAGTAGTAATAAAGTCCCTGAGGACTGTTTAACAAATCATTAAACAACTACAAAGACTCAATGTTGTTAGACTCATAGGCATTTAAGGAGTTACATACTTGGATGAAGCTGTTGTGTTTTTACTCATTTACATTTATATGTTTACCATGTCGGCAGCTTTTATAACTTGTTTCTTACATATTAATAATTGGTTGGTACTGTTTCTATGGCTTGAATTCTCATTTACATAGAATTATTTTGTATGAATTATATTAATACAACTAACACTAAAAATAGCTTTAAAATTCTGTTTTGTCTGATGACATATGAATTATATTTTGAAATGTTTTACCATTTTACTATCCTACTATGATAACACTTGAACACCATTAAAATTATTGCATTGAAGTACTTTGTTAAACTTATGGTATTGGCAGATCTACTACTTACCTGGATTTCCAACAGCAATTCTGTCTTACGGCGTCTTATTTCTATTAATGTTTTTTGTTGTTCAGCAGTTAACTCTGAAAAAATATTTTATTGATACAGTATTTGGTATAAACATCAAAGCTTCTACATTGAGGTCATATTCGGTTAGTAATACATTAAAATAGACATTGATGTTACCGGTATGCGTAAAAGGATCTGCATGATTACTAGCAGTATTACTTCCTCCAAGAGACAAATTTTCAAATTCACTTATCATGTCTTACAATTAGTAAAAACAGTAAACAAAAGTTTACATCGTTATTATCTGACTGACGGCCATATTTATTTACTACTCGGGCAAACTCATCAGTCAGTCAGTACTCAGTAGGATATAAAGTCGCGTTCACAAAAGTTTGAGGAAAATCTGATAAAAATGTAAAAAATGCTAAATTTTCAAAATAGAATATTAAAAAATTCTGAAAAACACTAGATAATCTAGCACTAATAAAGTAGTCTTTAGAAGTCAGGATCACATAAATTTATTTTTCTTTTGGGTAAGGTTAACAGAAACAGAGAACGATTCAGTTACCTTTAATTTGCACAATGTCGCTCGATTTAGTAGATTCTAAAATTTCAGCAGAATTAGATTCGAGAAAAACTTTGGCAATGTATCTTATGAGTAAAGGAGATGTTTTAGGGGTTTGCGAAGATTTCTGCCTTGGCATGATTTAAGAAATCACTTTTATATGCATTTATATTATTGGATTTTGGTTTTATAATTTTTTTAACAGATGGCATTAGAAATGAAATAAAACCTACTATTTTTAGTAAAAAAAAATAGTATTTTTACGATAGATAACACATCTAGAAACCAATTGTAATTACTGTACTAATACCCAAATCGGAGAGAGTAATAGTTTCTTAGTAAAGTGTACAACACAATTTTAAACGGTAAGGAGTAGTATAGGGTTCTTTTCGCTTACACATTGGAAAGGGTGTAAACTCAAATCACAGTTGATGTTGTTTTTAATTATCCGTTGCGACTAGTTGCCAAAGCAGAAGTAGACATTTTTGGCCAAAAAATTAGTAGAATATTGGACAAGAGAGTGGCAATATAGGAGGTATGGCAGAAAGTTAAATTTAGGCCTGGTAGCACTGACATCAGCAGAAACAATCCAGACACAGACTAGGGATGGGTCATTGGAACGCAACGTTATAATTTTATTTTTTCAACTCGTCAACTAATAAGATATCAACTAGTTGGTCAACATTCAATAAAAAAAGTCACGTAGGTTATAGCTGCGAAAAAAACGACCAATAACTCCTATATGAAAACATATCAAATTTAACCAGTTCAAAAAAAAACGGTCAACGGTTGTAACGGTTGATTCAACTATTTCATAAAAACAACGCATCCCTAACACAGCATAGAGCACAGATACACAGATACTAGATACAGATGATCACAGATTGCTTTTGCTCGCCGATCCGCTTACCGCAGTATCTCTTACTCCTAATAATTGTCGAAGAAGCGTTCCGAGGTTGGCTTGAGGGTGAGAAAAGGAACACGCCCTGTGTAGTGGTTTTTGTTATTTTGTGATTGTAATTAACTTTTTAGATTGTTTGTGATTATTAAACGGTGATTTATAAAATGTTAAGCATATATAAAGTTTTCTTTCTAGCCGAGTAGAATTTGAACGACGTAATTGGTGTAGCCGGCACTCCTATTTTACAAACAAAATAATGAATGACAATGGTTGCATTCACTTGAATAATTTTAAGGCCGCCAAAGGTACACATCCTTATAAAATAGTCCACGCATTTTTCGTATCATGCACTTCATATGAGGCACGGAAATATAAGGTAAATGGAATACTATAATTATGTCGCTTCGCATATGTTTTATTAGCTTTATATTACATGACAATGAGGCTTGCGACTGTTTTCACACATAATTGTATTATAATAATGTGAATTAATAAAATTGGAATAGCACCATTGTTTCCTGTATAATTTAGCAATCAGCTGATTAGTAGTCTTTGACCTCAAACAGCTGTTTTCAACTATTATCTCGGTGTGTGGTCGTTTGCGAAGTTGGCTTGTGCCGTAACTGATATTTTATATTTCTAATAACACACAAATAAATCAAATTTGTGTTATAGTGAATTCATAACATATTTTTCGTAGGCGACGTCTTGTCTGTGTTTCACATGTGGTAAAACGGGACCGCGTATGCATTCGTGTTTGCATTGCATATTCTTCGGATGCTACTCCGGCCACATACAAGATCATTCAAAGACAAAGAAACATTTTCTATATGTTGACCTGGGCTTTGGAAACATCTTTTGTGCACAATGCCAAGACTACATTTATGATAGAGAACTGACTGATATTGCTGTTACATACAAATTGAAACAAGCAAAGTAAGTGCATTTAGTACATTAAGTTCATTGAACTATAGAATGTTATCTTCATAGTTTTTTATATCCAATTTTTAAAATATACAATAATTGCATTTATTGCCTATTTAGTTGATTTGCCACCTTGAATGACCTTCCATTAATTACATAACTGTTGTTTTATCTATTAAGAAGATTGCAACCTTTTGTTGTGTATTAATGATTTGAGAATGTATAAGGTTACTAGAAATTTCCCTAAGATATAATTTTATTCACTTTCATTTTACACAAATGTTTGCATTCATTACCAAAACAGATTACTACCAAGACTGTAAATTAATGCTTAACACATATTTTACTTACAATTTTAAGAGTCAATTATTCTCATAAGTTAAATCCATTTCAACTTGGTAATCTGTAGAGGTGTTTTGCTGGTTCACCTTTTCACGAATACCTTTGTAAAACAGATCATTAGGATTAAATGTGCCATACACACCATGGTTACCTAACAACAATGAGGCTATGGCTCTACGCCGTCTCCGCAAGAGAAGACTCATCAGCCCTCACACAACAATAGGGCTGCGAGGACTTCAAAACCTGGGGTCTACTTGCTTCATGAACTGCATTGTCCAGGTGTGTACTAATTAAAGTTATTTTATTTCTCTGAACTGATTTCCAAGGTTTTGGTAGCCATCAGCAAGCCTTAAAATGTAGAAATCTCTAGATTGGTGTTGTTATAATTAAAAGTTAATTGTATTCAATAGAACAATTTTTATCAATCCATTTAACAAATATGTATTTATAGAGGTGGCTGGCAATTACATATATTTTAACCTGCAAACCAGTTTTCAACCAAGTATCGTAATTAAGATGTAATGCTAAAGGTTGTCTGTTTTTGTGCTTATCGTCGCGATTTGAGATTAAAATCGATACTCATTGCATTGCATGTAAAAGGATAATTGCAAATGGCTGCTGCACCGAAAAAAAAGTGCTCACCATGTGTAAAGAAAATTGATAATTTCGACAGAAGAGTTTCATCTCTTAAGAGATATTGCCTTTTTCGTCAGATAGATCGATTTCTTTTTCGTGATATTCCTTCAATGTTTTTCAACTTAACAATATGTTCAAATCAGGTAGTTGAAATAACAATAATCGTTGGAATTGCGCTTAAAATGGACCCCTTCTGTTGTTACTGACGTAAATTTTACCTGAATAGGTACGCATACACGTTTTGTAAGTTGTTTTTGTAAATATGTACTCAAGGTTAGTGGTTGCAGAAGAATAAAGACGTTTTCCTTGCCATATTTTAAATAGCGATCTGTAGAGAGTAAAAATAACTAAATTTTGTATTTCTTTGGAAGGCATGCATTGTAATGCGGTTGCGTCTAGCCTCCATAGCGTCGGACGTCAGCGAGACGTCGAAATCAATACTTGTAAAATTCCCGGGACTTTCGACCTTTAAAATATTAACGACGCAATAGCGCATTCGCAAGGGATTGTATTGATTTATATAAGCGTTCTGTTACATAGATACGGCCCTCCGTTCTGTTTACATTGATTACGTATGATTTATTATACTGTTCTTTAATAAGTAAACAATATGGTCACTTTATATAAATACAAAATTTAATTTTTAATGAGTCGATTCGATAATGGGTGCTACAAGAGTTCGTTTTATGTTTACAAAAATAGCTATCCTTGAATATGAATGCATTTTATGAATAAATTGTCAAAGATTACTTATTACAGATTTATTAGGCCAAACTACACGAATCTAATTGTGAGTAAGAAATACGAAGCTGTTCTAATAGTATCCAGTTACTTTCCGCAAATTGGAGTCGACTATCACTATAAGATGCGGTCGTCTGTAACGCTTGCGACTGGTTTTTCATCATAATAATTATGTATTGGTATATCTTATAGGCACTCATTCACACACCCTTACTGCGAGATTACTTTCTGGCCGAGAAACACAAATGCAAAGCGCAAAGTTCCGGCAAATGTCTCGTGTGCGAAGTCTCCAAGTTATTCCAGGTAAAATTGACAAAACTTTTTATTAATTAGAAAATTAAATCTATGAATTTATTACTAACAATTCCAACTGTGTGCTAGTTTCAATAGTCAATATTTTGCATGTAAAATTTTCAACATATTGCCATTTATCATTATTTTATGATGTTTTCCAGGAGTTTTATTCTGGTGCGAAGACTCCTTTGACCCTACACAGACTGCTGCACCTGATCTGGACGCACGCGCGGCACCTGGCAGGTTACGAGCAGCAGGACGCACACGAATTCTTCATCGCCACGCTTGACGTACTGCACAGGTAATGTAGACATTATTGATCTGCTGTCTTTACATGCTCCTCTGGCGTATTGACTAGACTCATAAAAATATAGTCTTATCTATGGTATTTTTATCTATTATTTGTATGTTACAGACATTGTATGAATGGCGTTGAAGATATAGAGAAGAAAGAGAACGGTCGCTGCAATTGTATCATAGATCAGATTTTCACAGGAGGTCTGCAGAGCGATGTGGTCTGCACATCATGTTCAGGCGTGTCCACCACCATAGACCCATTCTGGGACATCAGTTTAGATGTAGCCGGGCCCGGATCACTACAGGCTTGTTTGGAACGTTTCACACGAGCGGAGCATCTCGGTTCAGCTGCCAAGATCAAATGTTCAAACTGTCGAGCGTACAGAGAATCAACCAAACAACTTACCCTAGAAACTTTACCAATAGTTGCAAGTTTCCATCTTAAACGCTTTGAACATTCATCACAGATTGACAGGAAGATATCTGCTTTCATATCGTTTCCAGCTGAGCTGGATATGACTCCATTTATGTCGTCACATCGTCGTGCGGTAGATATGGCCGGTGCTGATAATAATAATGCCCCTCAAGGCATCTTTGAAGATAATCGATATTCATTGTTCGCTGTAGTGAATCATTTGGGTTCTCTGGATGCGGGACATTACACCGCTTATGTGCGTCAGATGAAAGGCAGCTGGTTCAAATGCGATGACCATATGATCACAAGAGCTTCGCTACGAGAAGTGTTAGATAGTGAAGGGTATGTATGTCAATCAGACTTTAAATATTTTTCATAGAATTGTTAGATAGATGGATGTTGGTTAGAAGGTATCTTCAGAAATGCTGCATGGATTTCGATGAAAATTGGCATAAATGTAGAACATAGTCTGGAAAAACACAGGCTACTAATTAAGTTTTTTTTTTAATTCCGTGCGGACGGAGCTGCGTGCAGTAGATAGTGAATAGTAATATAATTTTGTTGTATTTCAGGTATCTTCTCTTCTATCATAAAACCGTCCTGGAATATGAATGTGATGTGTCATAAATTAGAAATCTTCTAAATTTATGGAACTCACGTTTATTTGGAAACAGTTTACGAATGTAAGCGATCGTTAGAGCCGCGTCTGATGAAATAACTTGACGTACTGGTTAACCAGTGATTCCTAAATATCACTTTGAAATAGTGATGATATTGAATTAACAATAATCAAAATTGCTCCTGAAATAAAGGAGTTGTGTTTGAGGACTTAGCGCTAAGCTTTAATATCATAAATTATGTCTAAATATTGTATACATCTTGTATAATGACTGATGTAATTCTCAAAATCTCAATGTTACGCGTCTTGTTGCGTTTACGCTGATTGTATTTTAAATTTATTTTGACATCATAATTTATTGTAAAATTAAAATTATGGCTGACATTTTATTTGTTGAATATTATGAAATCGTATTAAATCCAATTATAAATATGAAAAATAACAAAAAAATAAGTATTTAATACATAATGATTGTGTAATTTTTCAATATTGTATATTTAATGAACAAAATCTTGAATCTACCTCGCCGATTATCTCTTGCATTTGACTTAAACGTATACTTTGGTTGGATTATTTGTGAGTATGGCTTTATAATTTGCTTTCTTCCCAAGTTTTATAAAATGTAATATTATAGTAGTGTGTTAAATGCTGAAATATTAAATGTTCTCGGATATTTCTTGCATATTCAGTGTTAAATAATGAATTAAAATAAACATGTTATAAACCAAAGTCGGCAAGACTTGTATAAAACGATCAATTTAGATGGCCCCTGCGCGTCATTATCGTATCCTTGTTCATATTGTATGACTGATCTAGCTTAATGTGATATTTAATATTTATGTGTGTATAAATTCAATTGAAATGAGAAATTATCAAAAAAGAACTAAACAGTTTTACCTTTAGAAGAATCTAATCACTGACTATTAAAAAAAAGCAGACATGTATGTAATTAATCACTTACCATGGGTTTCTGACACCAAAATGTCCGTTTATAGCATATTGTTATCTGTTTTGTCAATAATGACAGGGATGATGTGTTTTTTACTGAGATTTTATCTCAGAAACCTAGGTAGAGTAGTAAATGACATTGTCAGTCAGCGATATGAGTAAAAATAATTTATCATTTCAATAAAATTTGACAATTATATTTATATTATAAATAAGTTAGTTGTGTACACCTTTCCTGCAATTAGTTTTACACAGGTACAATACAACTTTATGCATTAGCAAAATGTATTTCTTGTGCATATTTCTTATTCTAGGCTTCCACTGCTTAAAGATCTATAAAAATATTGTTATCTCATTTTTGTCAATGACAGAGAGAGACAGAGGCTGTTCCTACTTTGTCAAAATATGAAACAAAAACACTGATCTCCCTATAAATGGATAGTTCAATGCTTGGAAATGACAGCTTTTGCTTCGTTCACGTGCCTGTGGAAGTATCTGACAGTTAATTCTATCTCTTATTGTTAGTTCGAATCCGCACCACAGCAACAGTCAGCGCCAAAATGGCGAAAATCAAATAGGCACAAAGTATCACTGCTTATAACCTGTATGCATTTTGCTAATGTATGAAAGCAGCTTTTTATTTGCATTTAATATTTAGTAAGTTAGATCCGTGCCTAAATCGACTTATTATCTTCTAACTATTAGATCATAGTTTCAAATTATGTGATAGACAAATGGTATTCATTTTATTTCAATGGACTGGATTTTTTTTTAATCTACACAACGGATCTTAATTTAAAGTACCATTTGGTAAATGAATTTAGTTTTAGCGAAGTTGACGTATGTGTTATACAGGAAATATTTTGATAAGAATCATTAAGTTATAAGTAAAATTGTAAGATTATCCAATATAATTATGAAATGAAAATATTAAAGACAAATATTTCAATAACAGAATTGATGTAATGTGTACTGTTCCCCATTGGTGTCATAGATACGATATAGAAAATATACAAATATAACCAAATGAAACGAGTTTTTTTAATTTTTAAACATTTATTTAATAGTTAAATATCACAAATAATTTAAATTGGCTGCTTCTAGCAATTGCTGGACATTAATAATAAAACAAAATAATATAAGTGTTGCCACAATAAAATACACAATACAATTAAAAAGATATAAATGTTAGACATATTTTCACATATGTATTCTTACCTTCGGTTAATAAATACTCTTCGAATATATTATTCGTAAGACAATTTCCTACCAAATGTAGTTTTTCAACCATTATGTGACAACCATCTTTTCAACAAAAATAACATGAAATAAAATTTTTGCATTGCTTTGCATTTAACTTTGAATAAATCAAATATTTTTATGATGAGCTTTTAAACGTTTATATTTCTATCACAATACATTCAGACTAAATATTTTTTTGGCCACTTTGTGGTTCACACTACTGTTGCTAATGTTGATTAAATTTTAACATTGTAATAATCTTGTAAGAAAACACTATTAGATTATTATTTCGCCTTCGTCAAACCTTTATTATAATGGCTTCATTGAATTGGCTGACGGTTATCGCTCATTCGTCAACTCAACGAGAATATTGAGGAGTTGACGACGTAACCTTAAAAGTGGTAATAAACTATAATAAATATATAAAGAAAATTTAATTACAATTATTGACTGTTACAACACTTTCTTCAAAAATGGAACACCATAAAATATTTTTTTTTTTAAGATTATAGATTTAGAATTTAGAAGAATGTAAAATTTTATAAATTATAACGATAATAAAAAATTGTGATTATTTCTGTTGTTAGTAAATTATCAAATAATTTATACAAATACCACAATATACCATCAACATGGTAAAAGTAGCAGTTCTTCGATAATACCTGTTTATTTGTCAAAAGTACAAAAAAGAAACATATTAATTCAAGCTAGAACCAACATTCATAACGATTTGATACAACAGAGTATCTACTAATTAGGATTTATAATGTCTATATTAAATTGAGAACGTTTTAAACATATTTTTTTCAACTACATTATGAGATTCCTAACTGCTTATTTATTTGAAACAATATTTTTTTTTTTAATAATATAACAAGAGTGTTTTCCATTGGGCCGATTGATTCATAAGCCGATTGGCCCAACGTAAAACACACTATAAGAGTAATATGTAACTTTTCTATATTGCGTTTTATTTTTACTTTTATTACGTCATCATTAGTACTGATGTGATGTCTATGTGTGCGGGGCGGAGGCGGAGGCGGGGGCGGGGGCTGGAGTGGGGGCGGGGGCGGGCTTGGAGGGCTCGTCGAGCAGGCTCTCGAGCTGCGCCACCTCGGTGACTGGCAGAGAGCACGCGTAGCGCCGACACACGTACGCCGTCGGCACTTCGCTGCATTTGATGCGGCTCAGAACTACACACCAATATCACGGATATATTTTCTGGTAAGACTTCTAAGAAATATCAAGTCCAATGTCATATATTGATGGAACGGCGAGGTAAAACAATGGTATGGTTAGCAACGCCTCCTGTATGAATATGTCAAGTAAAGTACCCCTTTACCTTATAAGAAGCTTAATTGTTATTATATTAAAGAATAATAGATAGTTTACATTATGCCAGTACAATAGGACAGTAGCGCTCAAAACACTCATAATACAACTGGCATAATGTAAACACTAACTGGCGTCAGCGCGTCAAAACATTCCATGCCAGCGTTATAAAGGCCTGCAATGATTATTAAAAGCCTTATAAATAAAATACAATTTCATTATAGAATTTGATCAACTTTCTGATTGGGCGCTATAAAATAATAATAAAAATGTGAACATAAAATGAATGTGCATATTATAAAGTGTTGCACACTCACGTATGTCGGACATACCGGCGGGAGAGTCAGGGTCGGCGACGGCGAGCACGCGGCCCGCCAGCAGGCGCGACCGCACCGCGCGCACCAGCGCCAGCGTGCGCGGGTCCGAGCACGCACCACTTATCAACACCTACATGATATAAACAAACAGATGTGCTTCATATTTGCTTAAAAGTAGACTGTTATCTAAGACAATAATGGATCACAAGACCGACAAACGATTCCAAATCCGTTATAAATGTGACAACACAAATGGAGTCATACAAATTATATGAAGTACTCTCGTTCAAAGTAAATTTTAAAAATTAACTTATTAAAAGTATTTGAATTCGGTCATTTATTTTGGAACAAATCTAATCAATTTAAATATTAGCAAAAAAAATCATAAAAAAAACTTATAGTCCTACAACTATCAAGTTACTAAAAGTTCTTGTCCAACTACTCTAAAATCCTTGTGGAACTATATCTTACCTGTGTGGGTGAATCATTGTAGAACATTAGCGCGGACATCATCTCCGGCAGCGCAGTAGGTGTCTCGTTGAGCCTCTTGGCGAAAACAGTCAGCAGGCGCTTGGCCATATTGCGCTCCACGTCACCACCCTCGGCCGCCTCACTCTTGTCTGCGTAAGCCGCTAGCCGCTGCAGATTGTGGCACGATACGCTGTTCCCTGAAGGCTCTGCACCATCTTGATCTTTAAAACATAGGACAAATAACTTAATATGACTTTGATTTAAACGATATTTCGGTTATAGCAACCAAAATTAAAGATCCCGGCTGAACGCAATGTTATACTGGCAATTGCCATTAGCAATTGCAATTAAAATTGAAAAAAAAACTTATAAACATAGATTTGGGATAGTGTAGTTTCCCGACAGTTAAAGAATTTTGCAAATCGGTTTAGTAGGTTTGGAGCCTGTTCAATGCAAACAAGTTATCAAATCCCTTCACTTTATAATATTAGACAATATCATATGTCATTACAACTGAATATTACTTCAAAATTGTAACAACTTGACTAGATTCAAGACATTAATAATTTCTTAAAGATATATTCCTGTTTCAGAATTTTTTGTTAATATAGATTTAGGCAAGAAATATCCAATTTTATAGTAGTGATAAAATCATAACCAAAAAATTATTGTGTTCTAGTAATTTAATGTAAGGTGGGTAATTTACATTTACCTTCTTTAAGTCTCAGAACCACTGTATCATCATTGGTAGAACAAGTAAAATAACCACCATTTGTATCATCCCAGAACAGTTCATTCTGTTTGTACTGCAGTTCCCGAGCCCAATTCAGCCAGTAAAGATCAAGAGATGCTTCATACAAATCAAGCAAACCTTTAATTAGGAATGCATAATCATCCAAAAATCCTTTAATTGGCTCTTTACTGAAACAAAAAATGATTTGTTATATACCATTACATAACTAGATATAGCAAAATAATTAATTAAAGTATGTACATGTATATGTTTATACTTACGTTTGAGCAATAGACCCATCTTCGCCTCTGTAACAAGAATGCAATAATGTCTTGTTTGATGGATCATATAAGTGTTCTTTTATAAAATTTGCTGTTTTAATAGCATCATCCACATAACTCTTCTCCGCTAGCCCCTGGCCTGCTTGAGCTAACCCTGCTATGATTAGCCCATTCCATGAACAAAGCATTTTGGTGTCCAAATGTGGTCGAGGTCTTTTTTGTCGCTCTTCATACAATATGTTGATACAGTAAGTAATTACTTCATCAAATTGTTCAGATGAAATTTCAAATTTAGACATAGTTTCTTCTTTGCTACCATACACAATAAACACATTTTTATTTTTCAATTCACCATGAGGGTCACTTTCCATGGAAATATTCCCATCTTCTTCCACACTGAAGTAATCACAAAATATATCAAAGTAAGAAGTCTCATTTATTTTCTTATCATCAAGAAGTGGTTTAAGTTCATCATATTCCCAGACACAGAATGCACCTTCTTTCTTTTGTGGAGCACCTTCATAAGGATATGAATCTGCATCCTCTGCACTATAATAACCACCAGTCTCATGTCTTAAATCCCTGTTAACATACTTGATTATATCACGAACCACATCAGCATAAAATTCTTCTTTTGTTGCAAGATATGCATCAGTGTATGCAACAATCAATTGAGCTTGATCATAAAGCATTTTCTCAAAATGTGGCACATGCCAATCATTATCCACTGAATATCGAGCAAATCCACTTGATACATGATCATGTATACCACCTTTGGCTATTTTCGTCAAAGTATGAAGACACATGTCAAGACATTTTTTTCCTTCAGGATCAGATTTATCACGTGCGTAAAAATGAAATAGAAAATTGAATATAGAAGCTTGCGGAAACTTTGGAGCTAAACCAAAACCACCAAAGTGTGGCTCAAAGATAGATATATATCTTTGGACGCATTTATTCCATGTTGCCTCTCCGGGCACCAACTGAGATGAATCAGAATCGACTAGAGATATTTTTTGCAATGCTTCCATTATATTGTGACTGGCATCAACAAATTGTGCTTTGTTCTCTTTCCATTTCTTAGCTAAAGAGAGGAGAATACTCTTAAAGCCTGGTCTACCCCATCGGTCTTCAGGAGGAAAGTAAGTACCACCTGTTACAGGTTTCAAGTCCGGAGTAAGGAAAACGGACATCGGCCAGCCACCACTGCCTGTTGTGGCCATAACAAACAACATGTATACACGGTCTATGTCAGGCCTCTCCTCTCTATCCACCTTGATGTTGACATAGTGTTCATTCATTACTTTAGCTACATCTTCATTTTCAAATGATTCTTTCTCCATAACATGGCACCAATGGCATGTGGAGTAACCAACAGATAGAAAAATTAGTTTATTTTCTTTTTTAGCTTTTTCAATAGCTTCATCACCCCAAGGATACCATTGTACAGGATTGTGTGCATGTTGCAGTAAGTATGGTGACTTTTCAGTTATAAGTTGATTAGTATACTTTGGTTTTTCTGCTGTTGCAGATTCTATATTGCTTTTAGACATTTTTATTATATTATCACTGTAACTTCTAGTAAGTTTAACAGAGCACAAATTCTGTCCAACTGTTGACAATCTGTAAAAGACAATTTCTTTTAACCAATTGGGCTGTTATCTATAAATTATAAAGGTTGCTTTAGTTTGTCAAGTGCCTACAATGTGAATAGGTAATTAAAAGTAAAATGGTGAACATATTTATTTTATACTACGAATAGATCTATACACTTTTATATTCAAGTTTATTAATTTTATCACTTCCTTGATATTTACAATTGTATTTGACAATCAAAACAAGGTCAGATCACCTATAATAGCATTTACATGTATTATCTAACCAGCTTAAATGTGTGGATGAAATACTTTATATAATTAAAAGAAGCGAATAAATTACCTTTTATTCGGACTGAAATCCCTGTTGATGGTAAACAGAGGTTCTTTATTCGTACTTTGATTTAAATTTAGATTCTTTAATTTACTATCACCTGTCGACAAACGCCTTAACAACAACACGGCTCGACCATTAGGCATAATAAAAAAATATTTTAAGTATATTGTTTGCCGCACTTAGCCTGAGACTGTTTTATAACATGAATTTATCGCGCAAAATTGATAAAATTGACAAAATACAAAAACAAAATAATAAAGACGTTTCCGATCTAAAATTGCCAGATTATATAAAATAAAGACACAGTGCACAGATAAAGAAAAGTAAAACGAAGCCCTCGAAAAATTGTTTTCATTTGTTTATTTAGCAGAATTTTTTGTAGTTATAACATAGTCTATTTATAAACATTATTGTTCCCTTAATTTAGTTCTATTATTTAAACAGAAAAAGATAGTATCTCGGCACCAAAAATCCGAAACTCAAAAGTCAATATGAGTTCGTAAAATCGCACGAAATCGTGCATACGAGCGGCACAAAAAAATTGCCCATGGGACAAAATACAAAGTTTTATAAAATGTATTATAAAAAAAAATCAAAGCTACTGACACTGAAATATACGGCTATACTATTGACCGTCTAATTTGTATAAAGCACTATAACTTTATAAATATTCTTAGCATTGCTTTTTTTTATTTTTTTTGCAATTATATAGCATTTCTCATTAAACGTTCTTGTGATCTCTTTACAAGCCAGAAAAAAAAGGATCCTGAATTCGACATTTTTCAGCGCCTTACAAAGTAAAATATACCAACAAAATGTTATTGCCTTTCGATTTGTGAAGGAGCAACCGTACCGCTTAATTGTGAAGTGTTAAATAAGTTGTTAAGTAATAACCCATAGAAACAGATCCTATATGGACATATGAAAGAAGAGAACTTAATAAGCAGGAAGTATAGGCGATAACAATTGGTCCTCTTGTCGACGTTACTCAGCTGCAGATTTCTCATAAAATGCGAGGGAGAGAAGTAAAGCACTGCGCATGTGCGAAGAATTGGACGCCATTCTCACTCATTGCAACAAGACATGTTTTGACGTTAACAATTATGTTGAACGTAGTACGACCTAATGTGTATTTGACACGAAATGTTTCATAATTTATTAGTGGAAATGAAATCTAGTGTGAAGTTACCCTTATGATATTCAAGTGATAGTTAAGTAAGGTAAGGTTATGTTATGACTCGGTTTTGACTAAATTAAAACAAACGTTAAACCATTATTATGACTTTATTATTTTTATTTACTTACATGTTTAATCATAATATTATTGTACTTTATTCGTCTTGAATTTTTAAGTTAAAATCTAGAAAAGTTTCGCATCCGGCTATATGTTTTTTTAAATAAACACTTATGTATTTGTAGAAATCTTGAATAGTTAAAAATTAAGGACATTTATTTGGTTGCTTGTGTACGTGTGTTTGGTTGCTTTTAATTATTTTTATCTAAACCCAAAATGTTATATACATAATACAGCAACAAATTAGATTTGCGTAAATTAAATTATGTAAGCTTAGCTTATAAGGAAACTAAGTTCTAGGTTTGCACAAAAACCAGTTTAAAGTTTCGACGCGTGTCTAAACAAGGCATTGTTGTAAGTCCTTAGAGGGAGTTGGACAATATCCAATAGATCGTTGCCATGGCAACAGCTGGGGGTTGAATCCGATCCAAAGCTAGGGGTTCGTAGTGATTTGCTGTATATAATTAACAATTGTGCACCCTCAGGTTTGTTTAGGGTTTGGAAAGATGCGGCAAAATTATAAAAACAAAACATTCTGAATTTGAATAGTCACAGCAAATATCTTTGTACCAATCGCGCTAGCCTAGTCTAAAAAATAAATCGTATAGACATAATGAAAGGCTTAAGTTTTGTGTACAGAAGCTGTATTTTTGTCTTGATTGCCTATGGAATTTGTTATATCGAAAATTAATTTTACATTTCAGGTACACCGGAACCAGGATACAATTTTTAACATCGTGCCTTAATATCTTCCTCCATTTGCCTGTTGCACTTGTTAATGGCAGATCACATAAGCATTATTTAACGTTGTCCATAATATATATACACGTATATAAGTCAAGGTACATTAATCGGTCCAAATGATTGTCCAAAGTTTTGATGCTATTTTGAAAGTTACATGTTTAAGAAGAGAAAGCATCGTATAATCTTTCACATAAATATATTTATGTAAACATAGAAGCAAGATGTCGATAATTGTTTGAAATCGTAAATCGAAGAGCGGAGTTGTGTGGATGGTTTTGTCGGCAAGATGTCGGTGTGGGTGGGCGGCGGGGGCAATGGCGGTGAGGTGCGGCCGACCACGACCGTCATGTCGGCCAACACCTCCATGGAGTCCGGGATTGAGGCGGGGGTACTGCCAACGGTCACCGGCTCGCTCGCCTCCGCCCGGGATTCCTTGGGCTCACTGTCCCGGGCCGCGGAACAGCTGTACGACACGGATCATACGGATCTCGGCTCGGAACTTGATGAGGCGGAGATTAGAAGGGAGTTGATGCATGATGTAAGTTGTAAAAACATAACTTTTATGGACAAAGTGAATTAACTACAGTTCAAAAACTACTTCTTAAATTCTAAACTAAGTGTAGTAAACTCAAGTAATTTAAATGTGAGGATGCGGGTAGACAGATATTTGATAGGAGGCGAGGGTATCCAGAAAACATTTAAACGACACTTCCGTTTTATATTTGAACTCGTATTATCTTTCATATCGTTTCATTAAAATTTCAATGAATAAATAACTAAATAAAAAAGCACTAATTTGATTCAAATCATATTGCTTCATTTGTTTCAGAAATGGCGACTTCTCTTCGATCGTGTAAGTACATTTTAAAAAATATATTTTTTAGCTTTTTTGAAAGTATCTTCAATGCGTTAGCAACACACGTAAAAAATCCGACATTTGAGTGTTTTTAAATCATCAAAGGCTAACCTTAAAATACTTGCGACAGTTTGTAGTTAAATATATTAGAAGAAAACATCTCGGGGGACATTTTATATATCCGTAGTTTTCTTAATTTAAGACGCAAAAATAACTTGCAGCCCGGAAGATGTCATCAAGATTAAGTAGAGAGATTTCATCAGATAACTAATTTAGAAAAACGAGATGAATTTATATACATGATGACATCGTCAAGTGTTAACAAATTGTGCTAAGCTTTCAAGCAACAGAAACCATAAACTGTTACTAAAAAGTAAGGTAAAAGTTCAACATATTTTAATCATCCTGTAATACGGAATTTTTACTTAAAATAATTACCAAGACTGTAACAATAAAATCTTACGTTAGATATGTAGGTGAATTAATATTATAAAAACAGTTAGGAATTTTAAATTCTAGTTTTAGGAAAATAGGTGCCAACAATAGTTTTAAATGATATTACCGTTAAGATGATATGTGATGATAAATACGTAGTTTGGGAACAAAAGTCGTCATAATACGTGACGTGTCAAAAACGATAATTTATATCGTTGACGAGTTTCGCAGTTATAATATTAAATTTTTCGTCTGATAAAAATATTATATTTGGTACAAATAAATTTAAAAAGTAATAATTTCGGTGCAAAAGTTTTATAAGCTGCTGCAACTCATCAATTTAGAGGTTATTTGTCCAAACCTTAAGGATAAAATTACTGCGGCCTTTAATAATTAATGCTTATTTACGAATTAATGGGATATTAAATAGTTATGTCCCACTAATTTAGTAGTAATACTTGTACTAGTACAATATTAAAGAGTAATAAATGTTACTACTATAAACCAGATGGTTTATTTTTCCGACCCAAAGAAAAATATTCAAGGAGTGCCGCATAATTTACAGAAATGGCGTTTACGACTTCAAAACAAATTTCACGGAATATTCTTTTGTTTCTGACTGATTAAAATGTACAGAAGCGGTATGGAGTAAAAAAAAGGAGGTTTTATAGGCAGATAAAGAGGCGGTAGCGCCGCGGCACAAACGATACCTCATCACGTACCAAACATTCAGATAAGCGGCTCTGAAGATAGGGGGCGCTTGGGCTGTTTTTTGTCGACTCCTTTTTGGAAATGCTCGCAATGATTATAACAGAATTTACACATAATGATGGCACGTCGAGGGCGACACCCACCATTATGATGTTTCGGTTGGCGCGTTGAAAACTCAATTTGTTATTTTTGAACGTGACCGTGTCTCATGGCGATGGGCGTGGGGCACAGGTGTCAATGTAGCGTCCTTGTTGCAGTTCGACCCGGAGGGCTTCGGTGAGATCCCGTGGCCCGACTTCCTGCAGACGCTACAGAACCCAGATTTTATTGCTCAGGTGCCGCCTCATAAACATGAGGTAAATAAAACTACAGACTGTTCTAAACTTAGAATTAAATAGTTTAACTCAAAATGTAGTTTAAATCAATTGTTTGTCTGTCAATCGGCTCTTAAACAGTTAAAATACATAATATAAATGTCTCGACTTTAAAATACTAAGAACGGTGTTTGTCCAACACCAGACGAACCTAAAGTACTGTACTGTACTGTAAAGTGCGATATATAATGTCCTTCGTTTCAAATGAATACTTATACCTAGTTCAACAAAGTTTTTCGTATGAAGTATTTCGTAATTAATAAGACGCTGGGCAATAACAAATATATCTAACTAATGTGTGTTTGCTTGTCCCTTAGATATTGTTGGATAAAGCTCGCAGTGCTACATCCGATGCGATCACATTTCAGGAGTTCGTTAACGTGGTAAGTACGTCAAATGTATTTATTACACCACAAGATGCCGCAGCGCCGGGTATTTTTCCAGTCGAATAGGATCATTAGTCTAATGGCGGCATTCTTAAATGTCCCCATTGGTCGCATATAGTTTAATAATATAACCCCACGGCGGCCGTCCCTCGATACAAGACAACTAAATTAAGATTCGACACCGATTACGCCGGTCTCGCGCGTTCTCAAACTTCACGAGTCACTAAACACGATTCGAGACGGACAAAAGTTCAGCCCTTTTAGGATATTGTGAATCCAAACGCAAACGAAAAAGTTAAGAGCGATAAAACTGTACGGTCGAAAAGGACCCACGTCCTTATCGGATTCTTACTGTCCTGCCTCGAAATGCGATAAGGACCGCCACTATTTATTAGGTGGACATTTACTTTTGTATGGTAAAATATATTATCTTAAATGCGTATTAACACTGAGCACCGTCATTCATCTTATTTTATTTTGACCGCCTCACATTGCTTTATTTTTGTAATATAACATTTAAGTTATTCTATATTTATATTTGTATTCTTATAAATTTGAATAACATATAATTAAATAAATATCTCCACGAATTTTAACAAAGAATATACTTTTTACAGCAAAATATCTAAGATATATTTTTGTACATATGTTAGAAATAAGATGATAACATAAACATAAGCTGAACTCATATTATCAGTTTTACTGCTTTAAAAAAAGCGCATGTTAATATATAAAACCACAAATCTTCTGCAATACGTTAATTATCCATATCATATCTTTTTAAGTGATGACCTCGCACCTAATATTTTAAGTATAAACGTAAACAAAATTAAGGCGAAGCATTATTATTCAAGTAGTGTTTTAAAATAATTAAGCAACGCGATTACCCCTTATACATCACCTTAATGTCAAAAGACCCCTTACCTTCAATTAATTACCGCTAAGAGGGTACACTTTTGGCAACATTAACATAAAAGATACTTAAGAAGCTCTCGATTATGTCAAGTCAACGTGGGCAGTGAATTATAACAAGCTTCGTCGTCCCTCTTTAATAATTAAGTTATTACTTAAAAAGGGTTAAGTTATAATAAGTTATACGACCGAATATTACGTCCTTATGGTACTTAAAATTTTATATGTTTGCAAATTAAGTGGCTTTTAACGTTTCTTTGTAGATTTATAATACCTCATAAAATGTCACGGGAATCGGTAATTGAATTTTTAAAGTGATTAATATTAGACCTGCGTTTTTTATTTGCATGTTGTGCAAACGTGATTTATCACGTATAGAAATAATTAGTGATATGATATTATTACTGTAATGTTAGGTTCATCAAACGAAATATAGCTAATTCTTTTTGTTATAAGGTACGAGTGAAAGTAGACTCAAGTTACAGTCATTCGACAACTTTTTTAGCTTTGTTCCGAAAGTGTATTGTCATACGAAACGAAATAAAGATGTCCAAGTTATTTTTGTAAATGACTCGCGTGCACATAAAAAACTGAGTGCTTACATAAATTAAATATAAAAATATAGGACTCCACATCGAATTTCGTTTTGGCGTTAAAGTTTGGCGGTATTGGATATCAAACATGAAAAGTAAAGTCATAAGTGTCGACTGCGGCGGTATTATCCTCATACATTCGCGTACGATTGTATAGACAGACGTAAATCAAAATTAAATTCGAGACATAAAGAGACGACAAGGGACAGTGCGGGCTCGTGGGCGTTCGTGATGCTGCATTCTTATGCTAATCCAGGCGAACCACATTCGAACGGGGTGGGCCAAATTGTTATTTATATTGTCACCTCTTCTCATATATGTTTTTTTACTCGACCTCACCAAAACTCCAAGCTAAATTACTTACTCAAAGACCTACGTAATAACAACCTACTGTTGTTATTTATATTTTAGAAATTCTTTGTCGACTTATTTTTTTGCATATTCGTATGGTATTGTTTGGAGATCGTTGAACTTTTCATGTTGTTTGGCAAACATGTTGCCGTGTGTGTGAAATAATAATCCAGTAGGTAATTATCATATATATTAGAGTATTAGGAAGCATTGTATGAGATAAGGGAATGATTTATGTACTGAAACTTTGTTGCGTCTACGTCATTATAAAATGGTGGTACTCTACCGATAAGTATATCAAGTGTAAATAAGACTGGTAGAGCAAACAAAACTTTGTGGTTTGGTGAAGTACATAATAAACACACGAACCGTACATGCTTTAACCTCTTCTGTGTACATAAAAACAAACAACATTTAAAAAAAAGCTAAATACAAGTCCTCACCCTTTATCTACCTTCTTTTTGCATAAAAATATTATTTATTAAAATTCAAGTTGTGTTTAATAATAGAAATGCGTCGCTGCAATTGTACAAAAGAAAATGATTGATGACGCGTCCTCAACTTAAGCTGACGCTTTTTGGGAAATGGCACTCACTTGGGCAGGAAGGCAATTTCCTGTAAGGAAATTAGTTCACTCCATTACGTCGCTGTTGCCGCCAAATGGCCAAAGATTGGCCGTTTTATACCCCGCTTTTGTTAAATGCAGTAGTATTAGACCTAGAGGATTATAATTGCGTTCTATTGTAAAGATCTCGTCGAATTGAGTTCACTAAATCTTACCATTTAATGTGTAATATTTCTTATTTTTCATATCATAAGGTATTATATCAAACGGGCAACTTCTTACTAACAAATTCTTAGTACCTTTTTACATGCATTGCAAGAGATTTTTGACGTACATAGAGTACCAAATATATATAAAATGTAACAGTCCTTATATTTCGAAAACAGGACATATTGATAAATCATAATAGAATAACAGATTCGAACTTTAAACCCTCCAGTCATCGAACGGGTACAGCATACGAGCGTTGCCACGCATTGCCTGAGTTACCTGTTGTGCGGCACAAAAAACTTTTGAGCGTAGCCGAAGACCCTTAATCAATTTATGGTGCGCTAACTGGAACATGGAAAATGTATTAAAGCCTGGTGTGGGAAAGTTCACGCGACCACCAAACTCAACGACACATCTTAAACCGATGATGTTTGTTTACATTATTATCGTTAAGATTACTTAATTACATATTACTTTTATCTTTACATGTATTTGCAAGTTATTTGTTTCTTACTTATGATAATTCTTTAACAAATAGAATAGAATAGAACTGTTTTGGATCTCTATGTGCATAAATAGAGCTTAATATCCTATAAGAAAATTATAAAAGGCCACTACATACAAAAAACTACGACAAAACAGTTAATATTACATTACATTATATCAATGTAGATTGTGAAAGATAAAAATACTGTTGTCCATAACAATCTTTTAATCGCATACGGTTAATAAAGCTTAATTAAATCAAACGTTGAAAACAAAACACAATAGTTTACAGTCTACACAGTGAATAAAAAAGGCGGCATCGGCCACCTCTCCATCGGAATTGGAGTTGGACACAATGAGAGCTTCACAGAGCGTCTCGAATCCGCACCGAAAACAAAAACAATTACTTAATAAAACACACCTCAATCAAAATTAATTGCTTTACGCATTAATCTCTTTATCTTTCCTCACCTACAAAACAACGTGTCCATTCTCTAAGGTAATGGAAGCAATCATTCCAGATAAGATACCTCTAATGTGAGAAAAGGTAGACGCCGGGCCCGGGTCGTTAATTTAATTTGAAATAATAAAACTTATATCCATCATTTATCACTTTCGACAAATTTATTTTTAAATGCCCACTTCGAAATCCTTATCTGTGACTGACCAGCGGGGTAGGGGTTGGGGCGAAAAGGAAAAAGTTGCGTTGTAAATATACGTAGGCGGACCGCTGCGGCGAGGCGTCAAGTACTCATTAAATGCCGTCGGAGCGTAGCCTTGCTTCAGGTCTCCTTATCAGCTCATCATCAGATCATCTCATTGCATTTTTCTAACACATTTGAGTCGTAAATAGTTTCAGAATTGTTTTTTAAGCAATCCTTTCACACATTACACTAATAACTACAGCATTACTTAAGTGAAATTGAAGTTCTGTTTACTTTTATTTTCAAGTTAACTAAAGAGTAACTTTCATATATATACATTTTTTCTCAAACTAAGCCCTATCGACTCGTCAAGGTGACTATAGAAAAAAACTAAAAATGATGTGTCCGTAACATCCAATTTGAAGTACGTAATTCGTTAGCGGATCCTGTCGCGGGGTGCATTCCACCGCCGAGTAGGTTTTCGTGTTCGGTCGGACTGTCCGTCCGTAACTCACGTGCTATCGGCACCATCTAAATTGAGATTTTATTGACGATTACTGTTCTAGCGACGATATCGTTGCGATCTTGGCGCCCGCCGAACCTTCTTCACGTCTATACACCCTCGATGTTTTGGGCACCAAAAAAAGTACAAGTGGACCATACTCTTTAAAGTTTTAAGTCCAGATTTTTAAGTTAAGTGAGCATTATCACAAAGATATTGATAGATGTGGACATATAAATATGAATCCATGCATTGTTGTTGTTGAAAGTTTTATTATCCTATGTATAAATTATTATTTAACGACATAAAAAAGGTTTATTGCGTAAAGATGACCGCTAGATAATTCCTCTTTTAATTACGTGTGTGTAAAGTGGAAATAGTGTACCTTTGATATGGTGTCAATTTTTGTTACTCCAGTACACTAACTTAAGACACTTGTAAAAATGTTATGCTTTCAAAAAATTACCATCGTTTTAGTCATATCATCAGGACCTTTTTATGCAATTCAAAATGTATATCTTTAATTGCAATATTTTACAAGATAGTAAGACATAAAAATTCGATTTTTAAAATTACATTATCGAGTCGATAAAAATTTCAATAAAGAATTTTATTGGTTATCAATACGCGAACGCTATTATATTATCACCCATTGTTTCTCAGAGTACAATGGTTAGTATTTAAGTCGTCCAGTTTTTCGCTTTTTTCAATCATAATGACTTTTATATTAAACATTGTAACACAAACTAATAAAATATCGGTTTATCACTTCTAATGTTTTCTTAGGATATTCTGAAGCGATCAAAGATGGCGCCTCTGGAACTAATCGACTCATAAAAACTTCGCGTTTACTCTTTGTGATCTGCAATTTATAAAACGATGTAAAGTTTAGTGTATTATTTTAGATGTGTCGATAAATTCGTGTAAGACAAAAAAGGGCGGCATCCCTTCTACGATAATGAAACGGAGGGACAAATGATGATGGCCTCCGGAGGTTCCGTGTCGAATCGCGACCAGGGGTTGATGGTTTGTGTAATCTTCAAATACATATTTTTTCCTCAAGACCACACCGACGCAAATTTACTGTAATTTCACGCGCGACGTGCTTACAAACATCTGTTTAAATGAAGTATAGACACGCTTGAATGTTTTCTTATGAACTAAGAGAATTAAGCACGTATACATGATTACAATTATGTAAAAATATAACATATGAGTATAAAAATAAGGTAAATAAGAGACGGATGTTTTTTACTTTTGTAATCCGTTTCTTAAGTCCTAAAACTAAATAATAAACGATTTTAGTAATACTTATGCTGGTAGCTTAATCAAATTATGTTGTGAGTTCAATTTATCTATTAGATAACATTTACATTAGATACACGCCACACATTTCATCCTTGACCACTTTATAAGGTTTAGAAATCTTCATTCGTATTGTCTATGATATCATAATATAGGCCGTTTTTGTTTGGCGGAACAATTAATGAATACAAAGTGATCGACACCTGGTTTTAACTTGTGACAATAATCGACCTTGGAAAAACAACACATTATTAAAATATATACGTATTTTTATACAGTTTAGTTAGCTGTCAGTGAATCACATTACCTAGGTAAGGTATTTGAAAGCTGTATGTAATTGTTAACGTGCTTTTTATCATTTATAAAAAAGGCTAACGACATATGTAAATTAGGTCCGCCTATGTTTGACACAACAGATTAGTCGCCACCTAGATAACTATGACTAAGTTCAGGAATGAACACTCTCTGCCGGTGAATGAACGCCGCGAAAATCATGTGGAGGTGTTGATCGTAAAGTTTCCAAAACTGGCCTCTTCATAATGATGGCTCGTCGCGGTGACATCACCCAATAACGGCGAGCGTTCCGAATAGGAGCCCACAAGCGTCCGATAAAAAAATACCATTTAAATAAAAAAAAAGTCATAATAAAACAATTGGATATTTATTCGAGAACAAGACGAATGGAATGCAGCTCTCTATATTTAGCGGGCTCGTTTGCCGTGTGTCGAAATGAATAATAACGTACGAGAAGTACAGAAGTCGATCGGTGCGTATAAATTAACAGATAATCGACCGACATCACCTGTCGAAGCCCACGCGTGCGCGACCCGCGCCGGCCGCAGACTTCACAGCCGCCGATACTGATTTACGACTGTCTGTCCGTCGCTCTGTGACGCTATGATGGCCACGCGCCTACTGTACTGGATACACATCACACATCCGATACCAAAATAAACACCATTGCGGGAACTTGTAAGTACCGTCAGGTGTCATTGCCACTGCTTCTAATCATTATTTACTAATCTGTATCCTGTACGTTGTCGGCAGCGTGGAGTTGCGCGGGAGAGGTGCGGGGATGCCCATTGAGCCATTCCAACGATAAAGAGATAACACAAGGGCATTACCAGACGCGGCCGCGGCTAAATATTTACAGATCAACTGCGAGGAAACATAAATAGTGCACGTCCGACAGCGTTCGTTAGTGCTGTTAATTGGACTCGTCATACAGCTTCAGGCGTTTGTGTTCCTCACGCCTCCTCACTAAACACGTAATCCACTATTGTTACTCTAGTTTTAAAAAGAAACTACATTTATATCGAGCTATTTAAGTACTGTACTTATTATCAAACAATTTTTTTAAATAAATTATGTATCGAAAATAAGGACAGTCAAAATTTTTTTACATATCCGATAAAAAAAAAACAAACAAATAATGTCGATATACTATCTCGGATAACAAGCGTAATTAGTATTCTTTGGACTAAGTTAAATATAAACTCCTAGACAGATGGTACATTCTCCCTTCGCGTAATAGCACAAGTTAGTGCGGATCGAAAATTAACTTGATAGGGCAGCTGACAATCGTAAAAGGCACTGAGTACCTCAGAAGTCGAGAGTTTGCGTAGTTGTTGATTGCTGTGCTATGAAATAATAGGCGATGAAATCAAGAGGCCGGCAATTATTGGTCACGCTCACTCGGACCTCGCTTCAACCGTAAAAGTGTACGCAATTGTACATAAATCCATTTTAACATCTTACCAGATTACAACATTAATTGCTCTCGGCTATAATTTCTTTAGATGTAATGTTTTTTTTTATTTCTATATTATACAAAACTTAATTGTTTTAATAATTAAAATATACAAAAAAAAATATTATATTATATTAAATTTTGAGAGCTTATGTTTTAAACGAGCATGTAGAGTGTAGACATAATGTGGATTATATATAAGAAATTATGAATACTCTATTACATCTCTATAAGCCGGTATATCTTAATCTATTCTTTCTTATTCTCTTCTTCTATTATTCTTACGCATATCCTTTTTCACACAATCCATTCATACTTTCTTTGGTCTCCCTCTACCTTTCTATTCATCCACATTCAATCGGTTAGCATCATATGATATGGAAAATGACTATAAGAAAATTATTAATATATGTTTTAAAATAATCAAAAATAAAGTTTATATAATAAAAGCTTTGTTTTAAGTAAGAAAAGTCCCGTTGTAAAATTATAATTAATAAATGTAAAAAATCTTATTTATATTAAAATTGACTGACGCTGTAACATCACTAGTCACGGTCTGATTAACAGACATTAGAATAGAATAATTAAGAAAAATTGCCGATTACTTAGCGAGAGATTCACATCGTTGAAAAATTAGTGTTGTAGATTATTGTTTTAAAATATATACATATTTAAATGGTATAATTTCATGGCGTCTGAACACGGGCAATTAGTCACTGGTACGTGAGAGTTGCCAGTGTGGTGATAACAATCAGTGTTGCCACATTCTGTGCGCTGGGAGTCGGACACACCTCACGTGCTTGCTGCGGCTTCTCACGAACTTTTATGTGGGCTGGTAACGAAAGTCTCGCACTAAATAGGTCTTATATCCAAACGTTTGTTAGTTAAGCCAGTGAAATTCGATTTGTGGGTATGCTAATTTTCAAAGATTTTTGACATTGAAAGTTGATAAATTGCTTTTTAAACAGATTCCATCAGTCTATACAGATGAGATACATAGATGTATGTACAGACGATGTATTCAGAAATCATAACGCTGGTAACTCACGGAACAGAGGCAGACAGTGTTTGAGCGAGGCATTAGCGCGAATTCATTTCCCACGCCCACGCCTACGCCCGCCTTTCTTCCATTCCTATGCCTCGAAAGTTGAAACGCCATTGTTCCACAATCTCCTAGCTCTTATTCATACTATTGATTCATTTTTAATTCTTTGATTTCTAATTGTTCAGTGCATTAAATTTAACAGCATTACTTTTAAACACTTTCTCAACTGTAAATTATAATAAAAAAAGGATAATTTCATTATGTTTAATAATATTTTATTTAATTATGATTATTATAATAATTTGAATTGATTAATAAACTTAAATATAATAATTTAATAAAATTTTAAATATATTATATCGATTATATTTGTCACACAATAAAAAACAATTTGAATACCCAGTTGTCGATTCCATCCTATTGAAAGTGTCTATTGAAAGTAAATACGTAAGTGTGATAAAGGCAAGCATTTTTCCTTATTTCCGACGGAACTTAACTTAAAGCTTTCAGCCACACAGGATGTCCCTTTATCCTTCTTTACTAAGAAATTACAATAAATCCGGCGTAAATCGGACGAACGGAGGTCCACAGTCTTTAAACACCGTTAATGTGTTGTTTACTTAACATTACTCGCCCCTTAGTTATAGCAGCTTTTGTCCAACACTTTCAATGGCAATAATGGCCATTCGTAAAGGCTTTAGCGTTAAAGAACTCTGCGGCGGCACGTCAACGATTTAATCCGATAACACTGACGGCTCTCACGACGGTATTATAATTTTTTATTAATTGTATAGTTACTTGGCTTTAGTATGCCGACTTTTATTAATTGAATTCTATATATGAATAAAAAAAAGTCGATTCTAAAATTGCTTATACCAAGTCTTCAGGTCTCGGTCTCCGGTTTTGCTTAAGATTCGGTATTATGTTACTCGTATAATGATCGAGCACCCTAAGGGCTTATTATAGATGCGAATCTTTAGATGGATGGATGGATGTTTGTTTAAAGGTATCTCGAAAACGCCTCAACGGATCTCCATGAAATTTGGCATACATGTAGAACATAGTCTGGAAGAACAGAGAGGTTTTTTTTTTATTCCGCGCAGACGGAATCGCGGGTCACAGCTAGTTAATCATAAAGCTAATGTTCAGCTCCATAGCAACAGATTAGCATCTGACGTGGAGGTTGTCGAGAAGGATGTATCACATTATTTGACATATAAAGTGGTAGTTAATTACACGTGTGTTTTGATAAAGTGACATCACGAGTTTACCGGGTGACGTGGGCAGACAATAGGTTTGAATGTAGGAGGCTGCGGCCAAAAGCCGAGCCTACGCTCTAAGTCCCTGCCCCCTCCCGCCCCGCACTCACCTCCTCTGACCGATTGTAAAATAGGTACTTACCAATAAGAATAAATTTCTAAATAAATACCTTCACTCTAGTATGTACAACAATAAAAACAGCAGGATATGTAAAATATTATATATAGATACTAGCTGTCGCCCGCGACTCCGTCCGCGCGGGATTAAAAATAGATGTTGGCCGATTCTCAGACCTACTCATTATGCTCACAAAATTTCATGAGAATCGGTCAAGCCATTTCGGAGGAGTATGGGAACGAAAATTGTGACACGAGAATTTTATATATAAGATTCATATATAGATATTCAATGTACGTAAAATCAACTGTTTCAGTTTGTTTTATTAGGGACGTCGAAACCTTGTGTAATCTAATTAATGTAATAAAGTATTCAATTAAATATTTATATCTGATACTTTCGAATTGCCACTATATCACAGTCAGAGGGAGTCGGAATCGGTGGCCGCACCCCCGGGGGCTTTGTCGGCGCCCCCCGCTGCTTGCATCTCCCACTTACGTGAAAAATTACTCGATTTTACATTTGGTAGAGGTAATAAGTTGGTTTACCACTAGTTTTATCCTTATGAATGTGCAACAGAGTACAATTTCACTTGTGTCGGTGACTGTCCATTTAGACGTTGTGCGTTGTACTAGCACAGGTTTATTTGTCACTTGTACACAAGACAAGCGGGCAAGTGGCGCGGTGCACGTCTCAATAAAGTGCGCCGGCGCGGTGTCGAGCGGCTCCGGTGGGCTCGCTTGTGATATATCACCGTATACTTGAATAAATAAACAACTTGCGATAGTTACGGACGCCTATTTAGTCATTTATCCTTTTTTATACGACACGATAATCTATTGGACCCTTAAAATTTTGTGAATAAACAAAATATTAAGCTATACAAATACTCCTGTATTGAATTCGGTTTTCTTTTTTTGTAAAAGCCATTCAAATGGTTTTATACTGTAGGCTGGGGATCTTGAAATATGTCACTTTAAAGTTTTACCGCTTATAGACATTATTCCTTAAATTGATACCACAGTCTCAATACTTACAGTATTGATTTTATTTTTATCAAGAACCAGATGATAATCTAGATCTAGACTGCCTAAGGGGTCGACACAGGCTTCTTATACTAACAGCCAAATTAAGATGCAATGAATCAGGGAAAACTCCAATTCCGATGAAGTCATCAAAGAGACCAAATCAATTCGTCATCGGGCAAACGATGTGATCTACTGTCGTCTGTCGTGACAGGTGCCCGGGAATCGACGACACGCTCCGGGCCCATACTCATTGGATCGCTATCGATTATGTCGCAAAGAATCGAATCCAGTTCAAACTCGGTCCACGAACTTCTCGGTCACGTTTATTACCAAAAAATCCATTTTTAGAATCGTGCGCAATGCAATCGATTTCGTATTCTTTAAAATGTCCGGTCGTAGCTCAAGAATATTCTACCCAGCCAGCAAGTAATGTTGGATTGTGTAAATAAAAAACAAGTCAAACATCTTATTCACGGTGCATCAGCATGCAGTGCGAAAGCTTTTGAATTCTGATATATCACAAAATAAAAATCAGGTAGCGTAACTAGTGATGCGCCGGTTAAAAATATTTATATCGATAGAAGTTCTCTGTTACATTATTCTCGGAATAAAATTAACCTATATTAATTTTTAAGTCGTCTAATAAAATATTGTCAGAAATAATATTGCATATGTTATGGTAATTATTTATACTAACATATAATACATATATTTAGAATATGTCCTTCATAGAATAGTAGCTCGTTAATAATTTCAATGATCTTATCAGTCATTTATAATCCACAGTATGTAGTATTAAAAGATAATAACATGAAAAATTGTCGTAATTCAAATATTTTATCGATATAAATGTTCGCTGCAATATCGCGTCGAGACCATTTATAATTTATAATAAGTTAATTTTTTGACAAGGTCCTTAAACCGATTACAGCTAACAAGGTGGTCTGCTGGCAGCCTCACATTTCTCGCTATTAGCACGAATCCGCTCCCTTTGCTTTGTTTTGCAAACCGCAACCATACACAAGGTGTCCTTTACCATATACATTTATCTATGGATTGACCTTAACTATCCATTTCAATGTTTACATTTTGATTTTTTTCTAAATACGTAAATTAAAAATAGGATTTCTTACGCTACTGAGAAAGATGATAATGTTTTGACGTAAGTATGTTTTAAGTTAATTATTGAAAAACTAAAAACTATCATTTAATTAATGAAAAACGAATTTTAATCTTGTCGATTGTCACAACATGTCTACATCACTAAATTATTTTCGCTTTTTTCGAGTATATTTTAAAACAATAATGAATTTTACTTGACCTTACCTTTCATCAATGACCTGACGTGAATCTACCGGTAATGTGACTTACATGATCTTTTGTATTATATGTTCTTTAATTGCATTGGTTGTGTGCATTGCCATTTAGTTGTTGAGCGCAGCGAGCGCTGCTATTCCTGTCTTGTCCCGGGTTAGCAGTTCCCGGAATGCGGCGGAAGTCCCGGGCGGAGACTCGCGAGCCGCCTCCTTATTAATGGCCTGTTTAGACGAGCTCCTTTGTTACTCGCTCACGTCCTGCCACTTCAATACGCCGCGTACCAAAACTAAAATCGAGCAAAGCACAGCGTCCGATACTGTCTTTGCACGCTGCTATTAATAACACTGCCTGCTTAAAAAGTAACGTATAACGTGTAACTTGCAATTCACGATGTTAGTACAATAGAATCATCCCGTTCTCCTACGTTGTTCGTTCTCGATTTCGTCTACTTTGAATTGACGTATCCTGTTGTCAGATTTCCTGGCGTTAAACTTGCGCTTCGTTTGGATTAGTCATCCGAGCATTGATACTTTCTTTGATGTTTGCATTGCACCGTTCGTTTAATGTATCAACAGTGTTATTTTCGCGACTATTAAGGTTTTGGTATTCGAATTAATTCATGTGATCGTGAATCAGAGCGGCGCGGGGTTAAATCCGGTGAGATCGGTGCAAGGTCGCCGTCGATTTGTCCGCCGAGTCTATATCCTGTAACAATTCATAAGTGCTTGTAAAGTGCATTCACCCAATCTAAATAATATTTAAAGGGCGCTCGTATGACATTCATTAGTTGTGTGAATTTAGTTTTATGCAGTGTGTACTAATTGGTAACATGTATTTCAATTTTCGGATCACACAAATTATTAACTGTATGTTTTTTTTAGAAAATAGTTTGTAATAATATTTGTGTGTGTGTGTGTGTTAGTCTACGGTACGGATTGTCTGGATTCACATCGCCCACGTGCCGGCTGCCTACGTCGGCGGTCCACCTACTAATTGCTGATAGAGAACTCGATTTATCTATATTGCCATTTCGAATAATTAATCGGAAGATAAGCAATAATGTCTATAACTTTAAAATACAGTGGTCATATAGTTGAAATATTTAACAAATCATGCTAAATATAACTTATAATAAAAGTTTATAGCAGTGTTTGCTTTCAGTTTGTTATTAGATTATAAAAACTAATATATTCTTTTGTCATTGTTCCAATATTTATTACAAATGGGATAAAGGCGAGTCTCTTAATGCTATGCAAAAAAACGCATCCAATTATGATACATCGTTATGTTTTGTTAGCGCGCCTCCGCCGCCGCCGGCAGCCGCTAATGTTTACTTTGTCTTGCACCACGCGCCACTATAGCTGATCCCAAACAACAAATTACAAAGCGGACGAAAAACCTCGGCCGAGCTGTCGGCGATACCCAAACACATTGTTTGATTGTACCTTAATGACAAGGCGCGGATTCGGAGCCACCTTTTGTATTATGCCGATCGACTTCACTCGAACATTGATGTAACAACACTCCTATTTGTATGGAAATTGAGTCGAGAATGTTATATAGCTTACTGTTGAACATTCCACTAAGGAGGTCCTCGTAATTGAGCAATCATCTACTCTAGCTGACTGCGGTTAGCGATGCACCCAAAATGATATTTCACTATTTGTTTTTATTTAATTGTAGCTACGCGTTTGGTTGTATGGAACAACGAGATTGTCTACGATTGTAATGCCTTCTTCGTTTCATAGTTATGATTAATTACTGTTAATCGTTTTTCGTTACAGTATCTAGTTGTGTAATAATGAGTACTCAGGTACCGACTTTTCATAGAAGGCGTAACTTGAAAACAGTGTAAGGAATATTTGTATTTGATGTAAAAGCTCAATAGAACTTTAATATCGACGAAATAAGCGACTTTTATTAGTAAAGAATAAAAACGCAAAAGTTATATGTAAATTTTTACCATAGTTTACAACTTTGTATACAAAGAGGCATACTACGTCAAAAAAATATTTCTTAAAAAACAAATCTTTACACTCATCTGGATGTAATTTTCTTCGTACTCAATCTCTCGAGTGCGCGCTGTCACTATATACTACGCCCTTATCGCATTCATTTGAATCTTTATAAGAAAAAACAATTGCGTAAAGCTCGAATCTCATCGCCTAACGCCATCTACATAATCTAGTTGTTTTCTCAAAGCCAAATAATTTGTTTACATCCGACCTACTTACGACGCCAACTCCGTAATCAATCAACGAATTAAGTGGGGCAAATGAACTGTTCATTACATACATACCGCCTCCCACGAAATGCTGATAAACTGGGAAACGAAGCATATTAACGTCAACATTACACAAACTTGCATTAACTTTAATTATTGCGCAAATTTAATTAAGCATACGGGTTCGTTCACACGCGTCTCGAAACTGTAACAACAGAAGAATGAACTCATCTTTTTAATTTACAGTTGCATTAATTATCCGATGAATTATTTTACTTTTATATAAGTAATTAAAAATGTATAATAGTTTTTTTGTTTTTACTTTTCTTAGTATAAAATCAACTCCCTACGTAGGTAGTTTCTATTGATTTTATACGAAACAGTAAATTGGTGGATTAATACTAAGAAATATAATACATAAAAAATTAAAATTAAAATATTTTTCTATTTGATAAAATAATGAAGTATTGCGTAGGTGCGTGATTGTATGCGTTACGGTGAATACGGTAAATTTTAATAGGAATATTTAGTTCCGCCACGTAGTGCGGGAGCCCATTCCCCGCAGTCTGCTGCCCGCTCCGGTTCATACGATGGTCGCGGCTGACAGCACAAAACGACAACCTTAAACATTTGCAAATCACATGCATTACAAGATTATCTTTGTACGCACACGACACGAAACCCTCTGATTATTAAATCGTTTCACGCTCAAATGAACTTTCTTTGAATGTCGTAATCGGTCCATGTTAAACTAAGTGTTGCATGTATAATCAGAATTTGCCTTGTTGCAACTCATAACTTACAACGTCGATGAGCGGAAAACAAGATAAATTATTACATTCGAAACGCCACAGTGACTGTCGAAATAAAAATATACTTCCGATATTTGCTTTCGGGTGATGTTATTTGGTTTATATTTCAATGTTTTATTTGCTGTGTTAAACAAACTGTTGTCGGAGCTTTCGGTTGTTAGCGTTGTGGTGTAAGTAAATAAAAATAATACCGTCATTGTACGACAGATTGAACTTGCTCGCAAGTTGGAATGGCAGTATTGGCAGCTGATGCGTTCTGACATTTATTGCCGTCCAAATTACGAATTTGTAAACATTAGTAATTCACAAGAATAGGATAACACAAAGACGGACCCGGATCTAGGCCCTCTACCTGCGGCTTCCGAATCTGCGCGCAAAAAATGCCAAATTGATTCAATGGAACGGCAAAAAAGCTCACTTTGCGTCCCTTGTATTTAGCGATACCGATGCAACTCGACAAATAAGGCTACATCGTCCGGAAAAAAATAAGGATTATTGGTTTGTGAGCGTACAGTTAAGCTACCAACTTGAAGGTAAAAATACATGCAATTTCCATTTTAATGTTCGCGGCTCGCCCCGGCCTGCGGTCCAACAATACGCTTTTATGTCAATGTATTACATTATTATCTGATTTTAACGATTTCTTTTGCAAATATTTACTTTTCTTTGGATTAAATGTTCGATAAATATAATATTTTAGCAATATCTTAAAAACTTTTGAATAACAATTTATTCATATTTTTCATTAAATTTAAATTCTTACGGTCAAAATGTACAAGATTTCAAATTTTGCATATTTTTGAAAGCAAACCAGTCAATACATTAACATAATTTTTAAGCAGTTCCAACATAAATTCGTTAGGGTAATTTTTATTAATCTTTGAGCAACAGATGGTGCGCATATCCCTATCACACTCGTCAATTTAATTTTACACCTCATTTATGATCTAGTTCACGAAAAAGTCAATGATTTTTGCCAAAGTGGAATTGATATGCTGTACTCCAGATTCGGAGCTTAAAATGACTTTTATTTATAACATTGGGTGGTCTACCCCATGTTATAAACAAGAATGATCTTGTCTGAAAATTCAATGATGCTGTGGTACATTTATCAAAAAAATATAAATAAATGCAACGATAAATAGCAAGAATTTTTAGGGGCAAAATTTACATTCTTCCAAATTCATCGAGATTTATAAATGGAATCCCTTCTATTGGATTATATTAGAAACATTACTGAACTATAATTGCAGGATTCATAAAAATAATAAAGCAAAATGAACATTTCAAAAAATTTAATTTTCTATGTATGTAACAAATATTTCACATGCAAATAGATTTGCATTACATTGTTCAGTGATTTTGGAACTTAAGAATTTTTTTAAGTATCAATAACATGATCGTATTAAATGTTCAGTCGACTTGTCGATTTAGATCCAGCGAAGTGAGCTGGATCGTATGTAGGTCATTGTTAGATCGTCTGTAGGAGGCAGGACAGGATGCAGGTAATGAGACTAAAGTGCTGTCCCGGCCCACACGGCGGCGCCACTCGTAGTAACGAGTAGTAACACAGTAGTGTTATGCAACCGTTTAACGATCTATGTTGTGTTTTTGATACATTTCTGTGCTATATCTTTGTGAAGGAAGAAAGCATTATGCAACTGATACCTCTTATTCATTTTGAAATTTTTTCTATAATTTTAATAACATTAATGTAGATAATATTATTATTAGACGTCGTAAGAGGAATAAAATGTTGAAATGTATTTTAACAAGTAAAGAAATTAAGACTACAATAAAATCAGGAACTAGGACATACTAACGTCAATCCTAGTTATTAAAAAGTAGGACAGTATTGAACGTGATAACAAAGAGTGAATTTCCAATACTACGACTTCAAAACAAACGATGTTTATGCGTCTTTAAGTCAGCCCATATAAAATTTCTTTTGATGCTACGCACTTGTGACGATCAAAGACACGGTCTATTAAAAAATAAAGAGGAAGCTCATTTGTAATGCAAGTGCCGATGGAGAAAAAAGAAGCGCGTGCGCGGGCGCAAAGAAATGCCATGCAGCTTATACGGTATATGATAGGTTGCGCTTTGTGGCTTTGAACAAATCAACACGAAAAACTATAAAGTCTAAGCTAAATTTATAAAGAAATTCTATATGTCCGTTATAGTGGCTAGAAAAAAATCTTAGTGTATTAATCTACGACTCCTCATAGACTAACCGTCGTTCACTAGATATTTGTATGGGAGTGGCCTACATCTAGTAGGTATGCCTCTCCCATACAAATAAATAAGCAAAATGAGGTAAGCGTATTTCCGATTAGTGCTTATCAGTTAAATAAAAATATGATTTCCATCAATTTTGATTTCAATAACAGTTAACGACGTTAAAATTGGATGTTTTGAATAGCAAAGACCGTAGCCATGTCATATCAATGTTATTGGAGTACCGACGGGCGCCAGCGCCAGTGTTTATTGGATAATGAGGCAATCCTGTGGCGTTCTGAATCAATTGCCTGATTGAATGATTACCCGAGCTTGTCATAGCTACTCGCCATTTATGTGTCCCTGGTACACGTTCTCTGCTTGTTGGATAATTGGTTATAATTCAATAAACAAAATGTAACGTTATTCGTTGATTTTTTGTACACACGTGTAGACAAGTTATGTTTTTTGTACACCCGTCATAGCTGCAAATTCTTTGAAAAACAAGAAATCAAAAAATGATTGATAAGGTCTGTACACGTATAGCAATTATAAGAAGTTTGTGCATTAGCGTTTGGATCTTAATGCACGGATCGCAGTCCCGGCGCCAACCTAAAGGTCAAACATAATTTTAAATTCTAATTTAGTACGTGCTCTGTTAAACATAGATTGTAAATTTTGAATAAAACAAAAAATGACAAACAAAGAACGAATAAGCTTAATCTCTATCAGGCTAAATTATGTGAAAATTGTATAAGCTTTTAGATTGTTTTCTTTTCCTGTATAATGGAAATACATGATACGAAAATAATGTACATTTATACGGCATCGGATATTCATTTAACTTGTAACAATTTGTCTAATGAAGCTATAAATTAAATCAATAAGTTAGCGAATGAGTTAGCACGTACTAATATAATTCACTATCGTTAATTTGTGTGAGAACGCAGCGGCAAAAGAAACATTTGAGTGTAGGCTCGAGGGCCGAGGCTGAGGTATTTGCAATTCGCACGCCGGCGCCGGTCACTTCACACCCTGCTCTCATTTCTGTGAACCGCGGCTTTAGTACACAAACCAATATTATCCACATTCACTCTTTTTTGTATAAAACATTCACACTTGTAACGTATTAGGTAAGATAATTAAAGCAATTCAACAAACTTTTATCCAAAGTTGCAGAGTTAAATGAAAACTTATTAAAATCTCTATTATTCGCATAATATTTAAGAAAAATAATAAATTATATAAATTGCGATACCAATTTTTAATTAAAAATTTAGTTACATTATAATCAACCCTATTCGTAAAAAGTAAGAGCTCACAGAATTTTCAACAGTATTACGTGTTAAATGTAGTTTTTTAAGCTCTTTGTTCTCTGACAGGTCTAGAGTACTATCCATTGCAACACGACTTAATTATCTTTTGTTTGCGTCTTGTATTGTTAATTGGTCCATTGACCGACTTTTTGCCGCATTTAATAAAACCACAGTATGTAACATGCATAGTTGTTACATGCAAAAACAGTACAATGATTATATTAAGCGATATCTTTAATCTATTAAAAAGATAAAGTTAAACAAAATTTAGTTGATGTTCTACAGTTTTTAATTAACTTAGAATTACACATATGAATGCGAAATAAAATTTAAGACTTAATTATAACTTAGCTGTTTTAATTGATGTTTTATTTTGTGTTAGAGAAATTTGAGTAGTGCAAACATCGGAGCACATTTATGTCAATACGGAGCTTTGGGTCCCGCGGGTTGTGGGGTGTGATCTGTAACCGAGCCCTCTCCATTACCGGCCGTGGGAATCAACGCTCACTAAATTATTAACAAAAATATTGACCCGCTGCCTACTTAAAAGATTTGACTACGAGTGTTTGCACTAACAGTTTGCCGCTCATAACAAATACACGGACTATTTTTCAAGTTTATGGGAAACTACGAACGGACAACCGAACGCCGCGATGTTTGACATTATGTTTGAATTTAACGAGAGTCGAAATGTATGTATGTTTGATGATTGGTGTAGGGTTGTGGGAGGGAACTTTTACCCGGTTTCATGTGAAAGAGTTCCACCATTACGTTAGGCTATGTCTTGAATGGTTTTAGTATTTATTTCCTACCATAGATTCCTTCCACTAATGATATAAATTTATGTTGTTTTACTATCCTTGATGTGATGCTATGATATAATCGCAACGAGTCATACTCATAAACATAGACTACGGTTAATATTATTTAGTGAAATTATTTAATTTCCGTAACTTGCAGTACACGAATTTATTATCGTAAACCGCTAAAAATAAAGTAAATTTTAGTTATATCTTAATCAACTACATTTTTTACTAATTTTTTTATTATTCTGTTTTGAAAATTTTCGAATAAGTATCCCGGTATTTATTAAGTACAATGCTCTATTATACGCGAAATTTAGTTTATTTATTGCCTCATTTAAATTATTTATTATCTTAATTAGAAGTTCATTAACATTACTGAGTTATTTCATGGAAATTCATTATTGTAACTTCAAAAAGGATGTTTAATATAATTAAGTAAAATAAGGATACTTACTTATATACTTATATACTTATATGCACGAGTCCTTTTAACATACTTGTATTCCTTGGAATCTATTTTGAAAAAATGTCGTCTCGTGTCCGTCCCGATTACGTAACGAGCGTCATAAAATGGCTTTCACTAATGACTTCCGTAGGGCACGAATCACGGGCGCGGACGTCAATGGCTGCACATCAAAACATTGGACGAGTGACAAAGAGCGATGCATTGTGCACCAAAAACGTGGCAACCTCGACCCGAGGACACGGTACGTGCACAGACAACGAAATAGCCTACGGGATGTTCATCAATGGCAGAATCATGGATAAGCGTCAAACATATCTATGAGCAGTTGTTTAGGTATACTAGAGATTTCACGCTACAGATTTAAAACTTTTACAGTCATTATAGATGCTCAAAAAGTCAAATAGTGATAAGGTTTTCTTTCCTTACAATAATTTAAACCTTAGTTGCGATAGAAATATACAACAATATCTGTTAGATCTCAAAACGGCATTATAGAGAAGAATACTTACAAAACGTGACTGCTAAGAATACATCCTGAAGTTTCGATGTCACGGATATGTGCAGCGTATGTTGTGTAATTACAACATTAAATTCAAAACCACTATTTAGACCAGAACATTTATTGCGCAGTGTTTATAAAAAGCTTTAAATCCTATGAATCATGAGTTGGAATGTGGGATAGAGCGAGGGTAAGGTCGAAATTTCACTGATTAGTCATTGAGTCGCCAAGCGGAAATGCCAGCGGGCGTGCGGCAGACCGCCGGAAGGCCGCAGCGGACATCCATGACGTACAATGCTATGTGCCTACTGCCTGTACGTGCTGCATTATACCAGTTGCAACGTAGTACCTGCAATGCACAATCTGACGTCACAGAACATTTTCATAGACATGGCCATGAAAACTGCAAAATTACATATTTAAATGTACATAATTTCAATATAAATTATTGTAATAAAATGCATATAAAATTAAAATCAATCAATCATTTGCTTTTCGCTAAACTAAGTTGAGATGTAGAAGTGTGATGAAAAGTAGAAAGGAAAAATATAATTTTAATTTTACACTAAATGTTAAATCTCAGTAGGGACAATAATATACAACCAATTAGATAGAAGCGTGTTTTTATTCCTTATTGTTTTATGCAGTCATTTTTACACATTGAATGAGTAGTATCGGAAGTTATACGCATTGCCCACCGCCGATCAGTCACAAAGTTAATAACCTGCAGTGATGAATGACGACCGGCGACAAGTGAATGAATCGCCGGCGACCGGTTGCGCGACGTGACGGGACTCCGCGATGCTTCTCCATTCACAACTTACACGTCCAGTTTTCAAAAATCTCGTTTAATTTTTTGTTGTTACGACTCTCGCACCGTTTCATTCACTTAGCAAACAAAATACAATCCATTCCGTTGTTTGCATAGCGGCGCAGAATAGAACAATAGAAGCAGAAAACGTAGCGTAACTAGTGTCCCCGGTTGTAATGTTTACAATGGAGACAAAACGTGAGAATATCTCTCTAAACTAACTTTATCCCAAAGGTACGTACCCTACGTGTCTATTACAAAGACGGACGAAATTTCATAGTTTTATTGTGTGGGCGGTGGATGCAAAGGTGTCGTAAACCATTTCCATCGGACGTCCTAAGCTGCCAGACTTGGGTATAATCACGTCAATGGTTTTTAAGCAAGTGAAGGCAATTAAAGAATAATTGCGGTGGCCGTGGGAAAGTATTTCAGAGCCTCGACTCTTTGTTACACTTCCTGTTAGCGTGCCTAAAACTGTAGGGGATCTAACGAACGTAGCCCGATTGTATAATAATAGAGTGATGACCGCGTTATGTTCGGCGGCAACGATTATTATGGTAATATATGCTGATGTGATAACGGATGGCCGCCTATTACCTTACGTGACTGCAATTAATTAAGAGAAATGATTTTACAAAAGCTAACTAACAAACGTAAGCCTTATTAATTCGCTTCTGTGTGAACCATTCGGTTGAATCTTGTTTTCCTAACACAAGTAAATAAATTAAATTACAATTCATTCTTACAAATACTTAATCATACAACATTTAAATTAATAAAAAACAAAAGTTCTCTAATACATAGTCCGTAACCTTTTCTTCCTTGTTAAGCCGAAAAAACTTTTATTATGCTATACTAATTATTTATACCAGAACCAAGTTGAAATCGTCTCTTAATCAGTGTAAAGAGCTAACTCATAGTATATTTGTCAACAAAATAATTATCAATCAATTTATAATCATGATAACCGTATCGCTTTACCGTCGGCAATTACACGCAAAGCTTAGTTAAAAGTCTTTTATAATTTAGTTCGTGAACATTTCGCTTAATCGTCCCATGCAGCGATTAAGTTGTTTTTACGAGCATTTAAACAGCTGTTGAGGGCAATTGGAATTCATTAAACTCCACTTTAAACTTCGAAGTATCTTTAAATCTTCCAAAATGACTGCTGATTTTTTACTTAATAATTTATTTCCTAAAGGCTTTAAGGTATTAAAAATGAAATTTTCATTTTAAGAAGAACTTTTCCTTTGAAATAATAAAGTTTTTTTGAGAATTTTTAATAATCTATGTATTTTTAACCAAACAATAGCTGATGGGTAAATAACCACATAACTAATCTCTCAATATGAAAAAAAAACAACTTTACTACAATGCTTTGATTCCTAAAAACCGGACGTACCCAATTCATGTACTCGTAGCACGTACGCCTTTAAAAATGTGAATAATTTTTTTTGTTCGAAAAGCTTGAACGGATAGCATCGGTTCCGTTTGGTCCGTGCGCCGTAGGGCTCTTTGGTGAGTTTGTTAACAGGAGGGCGCACCACAATGGGAGGACGGAAGTCGTGTCCGCCGGATGCTCCGCCACCGCTGCGCCGATCGAATATACGTTCCGCTATAAATGACGTAGTACTTTTAATCTCACTACATTGATATAATTACACACACACTAGTACTGCACTTCATTGTTAATTACCTCCATTAGGAAACAGGAGGTCGAGCGACGTTTAACGACTTTTTTACTTGACAGACTTTTTAGTTAGCTTATTGTTTGAGTTTGTTTTATAAAAATGCCCTAGAAGCTTTTAAGTACAGCAGATGTATTGCGGAATATTCAAGGCCATTTTGCTACTAAATCATTAGGTAATAGGTACTTCGACTTGCCTTTAAAAAATCTAAGCCACTATTTTGCTCAATTAGTTTTGAATCACCCAGATACAAATTAATCGAAGTAAAAGCTTTTCCTTTGTATAACGTAAGTGCATTGTGGGTTTCTTTGATATTTTTTCTGATCAAAACTAGGTAAACTATACAAGTGTGTTGTTGGCGCTTCGCATCCCGTCACGCCCTCTGTCGGGCCGTGGAGGCAGGTGCGAGGACGCACGTGCGTCGCAGCTTTTGCCGGAACCTCTACCATGTGGATTAAACTAATGTAAATTTAACTTTTCAAATTATACACGTCATGGTAACAAAGAACTGATAACACCTCTTAATTTTAGTACACCTGCGAAAATACATTTAATTTTAGTTTTAACTTTCATTTTCACTATTTGCTACCACTAGAGGACATATTCTGTCTGTATCTAAGTTTATAGCACAAAATTGTTGCCCATCTATTTTTGTAAGTCCCCTTTATAAATAAAAGTATTTATTATTTGTGTTTGCGAATCAAATAAAGTCATAATACGTAGTTTTCAATGAGCCGAATAATCAACAAATCGTAATGGAATCGAGCCGTACTCGAAAACGATTGCACCTGCCTAACAAATATTTAACGCTCCGCCTGCAATGGGTTTGGGCATTACAATGGCTTTATGTCCGGTCGTTACGGCAATGATGGAGCACATAGTCTCAATTCAAATCGTACGCGTGCCGTCGCGGCCGTCGCGCTAACTATTTCTTTTATTGTATACCACTCGTTTAGGGTTGCCACATCACACGAAATCAAAATTTAAAAAAATAGCTAAAGCGTTGTCTACGCAGTGTACTACATTCATTGAAAGTATAGTACTAGAAATTGCACCTACGTATGACAGTAAAAAAAACATAATCCATGTCTCTTGACTGTCATACAAGGAATAGTCTATTAGTATGTATCTATCATTATGACCAATGCATGCCTATGTATGTTTTATGCGGACGATTGACTTACAATCTCTCGCTTAAAAATACATAGCGTGTCTGATGATCGTAGGTTGGTATAAGATTTTGACGTTAGGTGTCAACCCTTGTTACGGTACAGCACTAACGCGTGAGTCAAACAATGGTAAGCGACAACGCTTCGCAAGACTGCGGCCTGGTAGTGTGGTATCACATTGTCATATGACACTTGATGTTCAACCGGTACCTTTAGATCTTCTTAATGTCTCGTATAGAATTGCAACCGCTTATTTACATAACAATTATGTACAACTGTCTTATGAAAACTACAGTTATTTAGGGATTTTTGATTCACTTTTAGCATAGTTATAGTGGAACATTGTATTTTTGCAGAAGTGTAGTACTAAGTTCTGATATGGTCCTTTTAATTAAAGCCTTTGGGCGCGTATGCTTCAAAGATAGTATCGGCTTGAGATGGCAATAGTTTGATCTTGAACACGTACGTGGGCCGCTGAGTGCACTGTAAAAGTGTTGTGGGCGTGACCACGTAATAAGGTCAAACATATTTTTTCAAAATTTGGTGTACATAAATGATTTCAAGCTTTAAGTTTTTCTTTAAAAAGTAATTTCCTCTTCAACTCTCTTAATATTTATTGTCTCTATTTATTTGTGTCATGTTTTTTTTGCAAAGGCCCACCGAATTTTTTGTGTTCTAACTTTTCAAACTGTTTTAATTTTATAATTATGAGTTATTATGTTTTAATACATCAAAATACCTACATAAAGTTATATGTTATACTATAAAAACGACATCCACCTCTGCCGCAGCCACATTTGCAATGTCAATCCGCGTCCACCCTCCGCGAGCGATGGCAGCACAATCGACCGGAAGCGGAAGGCGCGCGATCTCGCGGCATTCGGCAGCAGCTGCGCGCGCCATCTGCCGGCTAATAGCTCACTTCCGTCTCGCATCACCAAACGCAAGATTGCTAAAACTAAGATCGAATCGATGTTTACTAGCATTCCTATTCATTGCTTTATTGAGCGCTTGAAAGCCGTTGTTGAAATCTTTTCTAACAAACATCCATCCATACGTCTTAACTTTCGCAACTGTAATAACGACAAAATAATAATGTATGAGTTTTCAAAGTTGAAATAATCAATATTAGAAAATAAACTTCACAATCGTTTACTGCAGGATACTGTTATGATATTACTAAAGTTTGAATTGATCCTATTAGCACATATTTAAAAGTATATATTCAGGCAATATTACAGGGGGAAGCGAAAAACGATATGAAGCCGTATACTGTGCTGAAAACATATTTACGTCTTCCTGTCGTGAAAAAACCACATTAAAAAAGTTAAAACGTAAACTTTGAGCCTTTCACTCAATTACACAATGTACCTTTTTTACTCGTTAAAAGAAATTGTTGCGTGCTTATCATACAGACGGACAAGGGAGACGTCTCGTGATGAATTTGTAGGGTTTCTTATTAGCAAGAAAAAAGAAGTATGCATTTTTAATTAGATCCTTATAAATGTAATACAGCTTTAGATATTATATATATGTATAATTTTCAACGCTTTCGAGCACCATGTGCGAAGTTTATATTTGGAACAAATTAAAATAGATATGTTACAAAAAAGTAAATGTTATTTTTAACAGCAAGGGATCTCCCGTTAGTATCAAATACACGTGTGTTTATGCAATATATCTGAAGTGTTTTGAACGGATATATTATTTCATATTGATTAATGATAAGGCAGATTTCCTCTATGCAAATCTAGAATAAAAGAATAACTTTATTCAATAATATTATATTGAAAGTAACATGAATGATTGAAAATCTATAAATAGTGTCAAATAAACTGTAAATATACGTCTATCGCTAGCTTAAAATATTTTTTTAATATCACAGACACTTTGATGGTACAAGAATATAACTATTCGTGTCACGATCGCTTCAGAATGCCGGAAATCATTTCATGTTAGCTATTTTCTTTATGATCACAAAATATATCTGTATATTTTATGATGCAACTTTAAAAAGTGATTATTTTCTCTGAGACGTGATGACTGACGGTTCCTCTCATCTCTCGTATTTTCTCGTTAATTAAACACGCTTAAGAAATCTAATTAAGAATGGTTTATTAACTTTAAACATTTACCGGAAGTATCTCATAAAGTCGCTAGACTTTTCTATATCTCGACGATTGTATCATTCTGTGTTTAATAAATTCAAGTATTACTTTCAATATGGTCGGATGAAAAATATCGTAATTTGTTACTTCATATGTTAACAAGTGTTAATAAAGCATAAATATTAGTGTAAAACTTCTAATTCTTCATCTTTAGTCATAAACACCAATTCATTTTACTTTCTTTTTAATTATTTATTGTACTTTCGAGATAGTTCACATCTGTCGATGAAACCTCGCAACGCATCATTTCACCAACAAAAAGCTCGCGGCCGCGCAACTTTTTTCCGCCATTGCTTCCGGTGACCGAGGAATATTGTATCCAATGTCCATAACGAGGTGCATTCAATATATCATATAAAAAATCATATCCTTTACAAGGGTACATAGAGATTCATACATTGCTTTTTTTCTCACAATGTACGCAAAGATTTCTCCAAACTTTTGGTCTGCCTTTGGATCAATATAGTAGTAGTCAGCGCTTGAGTCGGTCGTATCAGTATTTTTTTTATAAGTACAAAGCAGTGGTCTTTAACATTCAGAAGTAAAACAAACATTAGTTATCTGACATTCGCAGGAACATCTGGTTATTAGAAATGGTGGCGATAAGCAAAACTTCGGAAATACATTCTGCATAACCTCACACGATAATTGCACAATAGCCGAACATCGCTTCCGTAAACGGAATCACTCTGACGCTTTTATTTGTTTTACAGTCGTCGGAATATCCGTATAAAATATATAGTTTTCTCTATTTCTTCGAAGAGAATGAAAGAGATGACAATGTATGTTCATTCGGCTGCTTCGGCAATGGAAACACGGTTGCTGGCTTTCGTCTTACGCGTTTGGTGCATATGCTTACTATCAACCTATCAACCATTAACAGATATCAAAACATTTAGAAAGTTACCAAATATAAAATGCTTTGTAATTGTTTTATTTAAACTTTGCCTTGGTATACGTAAAGGGGCTTGGGTCAAAGACATTGTTTATTGATAAAAGAGTTTTAACATCGTACTGGTAGAGTTGCCTTATTTAGGACTGATAGTATTTAAATAAATATACGATATAATTAAAATTAAGATGTGAAAACAAGTTTTTTCCGTACTGGCCAGACGGCTACTCGTACAATTAATAAGTTTAATAAAGTCTCAAGATGATATCCATTTTCCACAATACAGTTAAAAATTTGAAATTTAAGGTCATATTACAGGGTCGCTTTTGGTGTCAACGTAATACAAAGATCAGTATTGTGAAGAAGCGCCGTGTAATCCTATTACAATATCGTAGAGGCTCACCTGAAATGAGATTAAGCTCTTAACGCGTTGGAACAGCTATGATCCATTGTGTTAGCCTCATCATCCTATTGTCCTTGATACCTATATAATAAAGCTCCAGCGTACCTTATCTATATCCACTTATCCGTTTTACATTCGATGTTCGAATATGTAATTCGATAGAGCTATCTAATCGAGTGTTTATGATTTTATCTATGGTCTCCTGTTGTCACCTTTGTGTTCGAGATATGTTTTTGTTATTGCTTATCCGGCTTGTAAATCTAGTACGCTTATTGTAAACAAGATTTTTAGTTGGATAACCTTTCCTAATGTGATTATTTTACACTTTTAGTCGTGTATGCATCGCAGTTGGAATACTTTTTTAAAACGTAATATTGGCGTTGATTAAAACCAATTTCACTGTCAGAAGAAGGTTATTAATAGAAAATTAGAAAACAAAACGCAATGGAATAGATTTTATTTAATTCCGCGCGGACGAAGTTGCGGTCAATGCTATTATAAAACTAAAATATCAAAATTATAGTAAGTCGTTGAAAATTATTTCGCTTAACGTTATAAACTAGACTATATATTGAATAAGTTAGGTAATTCATCATAAATTTGCAATAAATGGCAGTAATAGCGCAGGCAGCAAATCAATCAATGTATTTTGTATTTGGTTCACGATAACATCTGTCGCAAGGTCGGCAAGGTGTCTACGCACAGACTTATTGCTATTGACATGCTCTACTGAATTTAATACTGTATTAATGCTTCCACACACGTTATACAGTGTCCAATTTTATATTCAATAGATTCTAAATAAATATATCTACAAACATTTAATAGGTTATTTTGAGTTTTCGTCTTTGGGTTTTATAATTTGAAATTTTTATTTTAGCTTGTGAAATAATGTAAATATTATATTTGTGAGATGGTACTTATACATAAACTCCAAATGCGTTTAAATATGCAGGTTGAAATTGACGAAAAGAATTTATGTATTATACTATGTACAGAAAAATAGTGTGTAAACACTAGTAGTGTTCGTAGAGGGAATAATCTCACATCGGCTAACAAGCAATTAAATACTTGTTATTTTATTCCACCCGAATTAAAAATTTGAAAACTCAGAACGCAATCTGTTTTTGAGTTTTTTTTATCTGATGCTATTACTTTTTCTCTGATACAATAATAATTTAAGTAATTTAAACACACATGTAAAAGCTCTTAGAGTGTAACAATAAGGGGTGGAATCAATCTGGAGCCTTAGCCGGGTGTTAATGTATTTTTTCTAAGACATGTGCTACTGCCAATTGGAAGGGACAAGGTGTTCGCGGCGCCGCTCGCCCGTGATTTAGCAATGTGTACCGACCACGTGTGATAGTTGCAACTAGCAATTTATCCGGTTCCACTTATACCATTCTTTCTATAGATATGTATCTTCTTCCATTGAGATAATCTACAATGACAGGATAAAATTAAGTAAATAGATACATAATTGTTGCGATAAAGATATGGATGGATAGCTAAGTTCGTTTAATCTAACATTAGTTAACTTATATATTTGTTTTTTTCTATTTTAAAATTTTGAACGCAACAAAATACCATAAACATTCAGGTTAAGGTCATCGTGTGCAGTTAAATCTTATCTTACCAATATTATAAATGCGAATGTTTAGATGGATAGATGGATGGATGGTGGATATTGATGAAATTTGGCACCAATCTAGAACATAGTTACGAAGAACACATAGGCTACTCATTTTTTTTATTCCGCACGGACGGAGTCGCGGGCGACAGCTATTTACATTAGCCTAATTCCAAATAAATAATAACTATATAATGATTTCAAATAAAAAAGCACTTACGTAATATTGTGCTGAACAAGAGAGATCCCATCAAGCAGAATGAACGGCCGTAGTGAAACCCCATGACGCAGTAGTCGTAAATACTAACGAGGGGGTACTGAATTATGTCAAGGCGGTCCTTTCAAGGGGAGAGGGGAACAACTTGATAAAAACAATAATAAAACATAAGTAATCTCTATTAAATAATTAAGGACAAGGAAATGTCTACATACGAATCAAAAAATGCTTAAAAAATTTATAAGAGTTCGAATTCGAAGTTAACAGTCTACATAAGTTTTTTTGAAAACAAATGTTTGGGCAACAAAGTATCAAATAACAGCCTGATGATGTCTATCGATTAAGATAAAGGAGTTATTTACAATAAAAACCGATTATGATATCGTTGCTATAGATCTAAATCTTTGTTAATTAATTTGAGGTAGATTTTTAACATGTCATCGTAACAAAAATTACCATTTAAGTAGCTACTTTAAAAACCATAAATCATAATAATAAGCTTGCCGCCAAATACACGATCAAACAAATCATTAAAATGTATAATTATCAGTAATAAATCTAAGAGATTGGTATTTCGATATCAAATTATTGACATCGCATTAATATGAAAAGGGTTTTGCTTGAAATGTTTGAAGCTCCTCGCAAAAGTTCTGCATTCCCTTGTGGCGTCTGCATACTTTGATAAATATCAATCGGAACTTCCGAACACAAAACTTGTTTATCTTTTTAAAATATGTTACTTTTGTTACTAACTTATGTTTAAGATTTTTCTTATTAATACAGACAAAACAATTAAAATACGGGTTAATCTCTATTGTCCAATAACGATGAAGAGCGAAGAACTGTTTTGATATAATTTTTGCCATCCCTATATAAATATAAAACTAAAGAAACATGGACAAAGTCTATCCAACTCTACATTTAGGAGTCGTTTGGAAATACAGTAAACACGACTACTTTTTTTGCAAAAAAATACTATACGTATAACTTATAATAGTTGGATATGTAAAAACGTAATAACGTATAACATGTCAATGTTAACAAAGTTACACATAGTATACGCGTGGGCTTTCTTGGCGAGACATACGAGGGCCATTAACAAAAATTACTTGGCGAGACGGCGCGGGCTGCGGCGGCGGCGGGTCTAGGAATATATTTAAAACACGTGACCCGACCGATCCATAAAGAAGCCCGTCAACAACGGAAGGCGTTTGTAGTCTTCCCCTAGATTTCCTTCCCCTACCAAATTTATTGCAATTCGATACTCAAACTGCGCACTGTAAGTTACCGCTACGCGGGAAGTATGCACCCTTCAAATATATTGATTTATGTGTAGAAAAATTTGATCTATATCAACTTGAACTCTACATGTTCCTGGCCAGACATTATTAAGAGTAAATATTGACTACAATTTTGTAAACGAGTGTTTATAGACAGAGGTATTGAACATTCAAATATCCCAGAGTCTATAACTGTTACGAAACAAAATAATTACAGTTTTAACCTCCTAATATTAGTACTTTCCTACTAATCTGCACTACATTTATAAACATGAACTGTACATGAAACATTTCACGCATAATTATAACCTTTTCAACCGAACACTCAGACTGTATAAAATCAATATTTCCGCAACGAAAATAAAATGCCTACTGTAATGTTTAACGTTTCATGACCTCAAATAACTGTTTGCATGTTCGGAAACGAGCGCTTTACGGCGGCCCATATTTCCCAGACGTGGACGGCGGGGCGGGCGGCAAGGGCGGATAGTTTGCTAGTTTCACATGAGGACAGCGCAGTGAGGTAGAACAGTAGTACAAAACAGTACTGCTATTGTTTGAACGCACAACGACGAGACAGAACGGTACTATTTGAAAAGAAGTGTTCGTTCAAATTGCAGTACTGTACTGTCTCACTGTTCTGCCCTTTTGAGAAACAGGCATTAGGTCGGGCGGCCAGGGCGGTCAACGTTCTGTACCGCTTAGCCAAGACACGATAAGCTAACGTCAAGGCGCCTTATATTATTTTCATAAAAGTAGCCTAATCTTTTACTCCGGACCCCTTGCTTTTATAGCTATTATTTATTTTACAACTTTGTGTTATGCTTTACCAAACTAAAAGTGTAATAGTTACTTGATGTTATATGTCCACCCCTACCTATAAACGGTGACTTTATGAAAGGTTTCTAGATTATTTTTATAGCATATTGTGTAAATTTGTGTTAAAACAAAATGGTTCTTACTTCATAAAATGTTTTTCTATTTCTGTAAAAGCAACCTAATTATATAATTACTTATCTGTTTCCTTAAATAAATACAATTGTATAAGATAGGAATACATTTTAATGACTATGGTGGTCACATAAATATCGTGGATAAGCGATGAAACTCATACGGGTTTCATGACGGAAATATGCAATTTATTTTTATTAAACAAAAGGTAATAGTATTTTTAATCTACATTTTTGTGTACTTAGGTTGTATTTTGGACATCTGATCATCAAGATTATACACTGTCCTAAATGCAAAAAGAACGTATAACGTGTAACGATTTAATATTAACTATTTAAGTTTGCAAATAATAAATTTGCATGTTACTTTAAGAAGTACCGTTACAAAACCAAAACTTTCTTTGTAAACAAACCATTATAGTCAATAAGGTGTTATCTGACAGAGAAAGCTTCCGATAAAGGAAATCGTGGGAGTTCTCTTATTAAAGAAAGTAAATACAAAACGGCTGCATCACAATACCGCAATGCCATTATATCACGTTTCTAGTGGCGTACCGTTTTTTGACATCATTTGTTTAACAGAACAATCGCGATTCGCGGACACCGAGCCGCAACGCTCCAACACCGCAATGATAAACGCTTTTATTTTAATGTCTTTCTAAATCATGCTTACATTTTATTGACAACCGGCAGACGTCTTTAAGCTTAAAGTTCAATGACCTCCGTATGTATTTAATTGGTTTATATGATAAGTTTTGCTAAGATTTGCAAGTCATGGTAGTTAGGATGATATCAAAAACGACAAAAGACGATGAAAACATAATATGTGATTTTTTTAAAATAAAAATCTAGATGTAAAATCTATCTTCAAAAGCTTAGTAATAAAACTTATATCAGTTTATACTATTATTGTCATTTGGTACAAAAAATTAGGCTACATGTATTCGAATCCAGATTATTGTCATCCAGGTTTCGGCTACCCATATTACGTAACATCAAGAAGGAAATGAATATTTCTATCCCATAAGCTATAATGTCACAATTTATAGCAACAGCAGTTCCACTCAGAATAGTCCGTCGAGTTAAATATAGACAATAGAGAATTTTTTGTTACTTTTAGTTCAGATAAACGCCTGGAAATCAATTAATTCCAGTAATATAGAGTGGGACACCAGAAATAATGACTTTGTCTTACTTTAATAGTAACATTCATTACCAACAAAAGCACTAGTTATTGTAGACCAAATACCTTCATACCAACATGGTTGAAAGTCGATATGTCTTTTTAATTTTTAAATTTACGTATATTACTTTTTATACCTTTATAATAGGTACTTAAAGCAACATTAAGAGATAATTAAAGTATTAAAAAGTATCACAAAGTACACATATGTCAGTTATTCAAAACAAATTACCCTTTATATTCCAAGTAAACTTTCCTAAATTGGAGAAAATTTCAACGTTTCCCTTACAAAGTTGTCGGATGTCTTTACATTCTACAAATTCTAGACTTGATCTTTAAGCGCTGCAGCTGCATGGGTTATTTTTTATCGTACATAACGCAGTGTTCATCTCAGGCATCTATATGGCGTCCATTCGGACAGGAAACGTGAAAAAGTGGTAAGTTGTGTGCGTCTTGAATGTCAATGCACATTGAGCACCTGCCCGCAACCCGCCGCGTCCCGTGCGTCCCGCGGCTTCCCGCCGTCCCTCGATATCCCGCCACACGGAACGGGAGACTACGACGCGTGCGCGCACAGTCACGCAAGAAATGCAACACGCTGCCGCTGCCGCTACCGGGGTGGACGCGTTTTTACTTCATCATTTTGGTTCAAGAATTCATTTATTTATTTCATCGTACGTGCAAATCAAGCAAATATGTATAAGTAAAATATGTTATGCGCTAAATTGTTCATTTATGTCGCATATTACAATCTTTGTATTTGCCACTCATCGTATTATTACGGATACCTAGAGTTAATCTCTTAAAATCTGGACACTCATTATTTGATAGCATTCTTGTACTGTAAAGGTCATGAGTTCTTCCGTTACAGAATTTTGATACCACTTTAATTAAGCATGCAATGCAAATTTGTTATATCTATTTTATAATATTACCTATATTAAGTAATAATACTATTTATTTAAAGTCATAATTATGACGAAAAGACGTCGGAAACGCATCTGCGGTTCCTCTGGTATTGCTGATGTCCATGGGCGTCGTTGAACACCTCGGTGTTCCCGCTGCTCGTTTGCCCCCTTCTGTTATAAAAAAAAAAAAATGAAAAGTATTTTACTGAGTCCACATTTACGTCGCCTATGGAAGCAATTAGGTGGCATTTGTTACGCTTTCTAAGCATAACTACACCACATTGATTGTGTTTAGGAACCATACAATGCATATGCATAAATATGTACGTAAAATTTTATGAAATATTTTATCTTATACGTACTTAGAGCACTTGGGAAGAATTCACATTAATTCATTCACGTCAAATCACTCTACAGTAAAACAATTGCCTTATACAGACGTGGTCGCTTTTTGTTTTGGTGTTGGTTCCTGAATAATATCCATCAGATAATAAAGCAACAATGAAGTACATATATGTAGAGTTGTACTCGTAAATATTCGTAGCAGCAAGAAATCCCGTAGCAAAGATTAATTTTCACGCCAAATCATTTACTTAGGAAAGAATTCTTTGTCGAAACAATCACATGCGTCTACAATACAATAGTTGAAGCACAGATTATCAATCATGGTGTTTTCCTCTTGTCCAACAATTGTATACAGACTGAAGAAATTTCCTTACACAGTTGGACAAATGCAGACAGATCCGTGGGATCATTTTTGTGAACGCGTGTGAAAGAACACGACAATGGGACGAGCATACGATGATGCACAGAGGTCTGATTTAGAAGAGACATTACATCGAACAATGCTAGATTGGAGTGGCGCAATCGTACAATAATTATGCATTTACTGCGTAGGCGGCCTGGGAAACGAGATCGTCTTTGCGGACTGCATTCATGGTACGAATGTGAAACACTTTAATAATACAATTTTGTAATGGTAGCGAAATTGTTTGCAAGAATTGCGAAGAATTCTATTTCCCTCCGTGATTCGACGCGGAGTTTATTATTTTTTTTAATACTTAAATTAAATATTTGTAAAAATTTTCTTTTGAAGGGAAATGTGAAGTAACGTAACTAATGACAAACCAATGTTTTGAAACTTTGAATTCTACCAATGGATATTTCATGGCTTATTTTGGTTTTGGAATTACTTTTTATTAAACAACTATATAAAACTTTTAAAAATTAAGTCTTATTTGTCATCGCTTGACCTACTTAGTGGATTGTCGCTTCTCGTTGCTAAGCTCGCTCTTCCCTAACAGAATATTGATGTTTATCGTCCGTGTTTATATTGGATATCACACGATCATTATGTCCACACTATAAATGTGTCACTAGCTCCATAAATCTTCTTAGAGATGTTCGAAACGCAATTTGTAAACTCTATAAACTTTATTATGATAATGAAAATTAAATACGATATTGTTCTAAAAGCGGTAATGCCTACTAAGAATTAACTTTTACTAACAAATTCAATCTTGCTAATATTATAAATGCGACTGTTTAGATGTATGCATGGTCAGATGGATAGAAGTTTGTTTGAAGGTGTCTCCAGAAAGGCTAAACAATCTCGATGAAATTTGGCATACATATAGAACAAAGCCTGGAAGAACACATAGGTTACTAATCATGTTATTTTAATCTTTTATTGTTGTATTTTACTTCAAAATCACATTATATTACTAACATTCGGTCCTGTACCCAATTGGGTTTAATTTAGCATTAGCAAGGGGCCTGGCGATCACGCTACGCACGCTACTTACAACCGCATAACATCGCTCACTTTGATCGCTCGCGACTTTCGGCAACATAACCCCCGCCTGACCCCACATTCCCGTATTTTAGCCTTACCGGGAATAATGTCAAGCAATAAATATTTCATTCGTGAGTTATTCATACCGATGAATTGCAGTATCGTGCACTGGTGCAATTGTTTGAAATTAAAGCTTACAATTATAATACGTCTTATAATTATATCTTGTTAATTACAATACGAGATTTTTTTATTATTAATCAACAAGCCAAATAAAGACAAACTCGGTAGTTTATAGATAAAAAATTAAAAAAATCTTGGTTTTGATTTTAGTATTCTTGCTATCCTTATCAAACAAAACTTGGTATAAATTATCTTATTAACTTACTTCTTACTATTATATTATGAATGTGACTGTATGGATGGATGGATGTTTTTAGAAGGTATATTCAGAATGGCTGCACCGATATCGCTGAAATTTGGTATAAATATATACATAGTCTGGAAGAACACATAGGCTACTTATTATGTTATTTTATTTTTCGTGGACGCAGTCATGGGCGACAGTTAGTTTGTTGATAAACATCTTACCCGGTTTGATATAAACTTTAAAACAAAAATTAAAAAATTAATATCGTAGAATGCACATGGTAGCGCCACAATGTCTACAGTTTACGCGAGTATTGATTCATTTGTAATTACGATTCAGTGAGCGAAGTACAGGTTATTTTGGTTCCGCCGCGGCCGTTTGTAATGTCACTGTCCCTGGCCTACACTTGGACGCTTTCAAACAATGTCAATGAAATAAAATTATCACAACTAAGCTTTGGAAGCATATATTTAAAAGTACGTTGGCGCTTTAGTTTTTTTCTCCCTCGTAATTTATTTTGTCATTTAATATCGTAGCCCTACATCTAATTGCATTGATTATTTTAGCCTTTTAAATGTACATACGTAATAGATTCAGATTCATATATTTAAATAGAAAAAAAGTAGAAGTGCCGGTTCATGTATGTTTTTACATACTATTAGACATGAATATTTGCATTAGGTTAATCACTCCTGTATTCTAAAATTTGCATTAACATTTATAACAAAAAGTAAGAAGCGGTGTATATTTGAAAGAACGAGCAAAGAGAGCAGTTGGATACAGAAATGCGACGACGACGACGCGGATGTCGCCGGATTTAGACGCCCAGAGAGCACACTAAGGTTGCGCGCATAGTAACAAAATGAGCGGCAGCGATTGCAAAATACATGAAAAAAAGGAAATTTTAATCTATTGATCCTAGAATATTGAGATTACTTAAACATTACGAATAATAAAATTATGATTAGAGTCTTGAAAATTTCCGTTGTGATCAAAATACAACTTTTTCATATTCATGAAAGCTGATTGATGTAATCATTTCCAGTGCCCTTTTTTAATCATTCTCTATTTTAATGAACTATTTCCAATGAAACAATGTTAAAACATATTATTACTAAGCTCTCTTCCGAAAGGATTCGCAGCGGCGGGCGCTGGCGTTTCGAATTGTCTGCACTAATTCTGTCGTTTCAGCAGTTTATGGACAGGAAACCTTTTACAAATAAGTGTCGACTATAATAAACTCGCAATTCATGTGCATTTTCAATGTTTTATTTAACTCACGACTAGACTGATGACTATACCAATGTTAGTGTAATATTTATCCTATAGTCAAGTTTGATCTTATACTGTGTGAGTATAGTGATAATTTTCAAATATGAACCTAAATAATCTCGGTGAGAAACATCACTTTGCCTAGAACAATGTAAAATGTTAAACAGCTCCTTATGTTTTTTATAATAAAATAACTTTTGCATTAACAGTAGAAACCATACTATCGATATGTGAAATCGCTTAAGAATTGTTATTGTACGACAGAAACGAGTTTGTACTTTAGAAGGTAGTTGTAAAACGGCAGGTGAACTTAAGGTCCTTGGTCCCGGCGCGTGCGTCTAGCGGCCCGGCCTTGTGACCTATTGCTCGGCCTTGCGAATGTGCACAGGAATGTAGCGGCCCTATTGCCCGGCCTTGTACGAATGCACAGGAATGCGTAAGGGCGCAGGTGCAATTCGCTATTGTCTCTTTAATTTTATAACTTAAAAAAAAATAGTGGCTATGCTTAACAGGCGCTTCGAACCTATAACACGCTTTACGAAGTTTTTTGACGTCATTTTTTATCCCAACTTATTTATTAATAGTAACTAAAGTGTTATAGGACCCAGAACTAATCTGTAATACTATGACGTAATGTGTCATATAAGCTTATAACAGTGACACTTGTCGATATTCAAACAGTGAGTGACGCGCGACTTCACTTGAAAAAATTTCTATAGATAAGTTGGCGTCGCGTGTCGCTCTAGAGATACCTTAGTTTGTGATATCTGCATCTACAAACATAATAATGCACAAAGCACGTGCAATTTTCAACTCTATGCCATATACAATAAGTGGGTTTTAGTGGTTGATTTAGTTTTGATGGAATGATGTCGGCTGTGGCTCAAACAAGGAGGTGTTTGCGAGAGATAGCGGCTATCGCCTGGGAACCTCAAACAGCCGCGCCCGGCCGCGCGCGCCTGCCACTGCCTTCATAGTCGAACACTTGCAACATCCCTTCCACCCGCACTGGGGAATACCTTTGCATGATAACGAGCTTTAACTAAACAAATTTAAAACAATCAAGTTAAGCTCTCTGTCTCTTGTTTTCATTTTTAAAACTTAAAAAATATTAATAAATAACAATTGTACTCTTACGATGTTATGTTACGCATCCCAAAAACTACCAAAGGCAAGTGAGCTATAGTCCTATAAAACTGTAGAGCCCTAAATTACAAGAAGTTTACAGAAGGATACAAATATATCGTAGCCCGAGTCGAGGTTTCCAAAGTAGCTCTCGAGCTTAGCTAGTCATAATTTTTTAAGGTTTAGGCAAACCGCCAATTGCGCTCTGCCACCTCAAGCCCGGTGAAACTGTAAATGGCTCTACTAGACAAACAGTGCCAATTCGGTCACAAAAAATATCATAACTGGACTCAAAGTATAAATAAATACAAAAAAATACCATAGTAAAAATTATAAGATTTACATCGGTAATGATCCATCTTACGTTAAAGGCACCGTTTCAATGTTAGACCAATACGAAGACATGTGTCTCACTTGTATGTCAATATGAAGACATGTCTCTTACTTATATGTAAGAATAGAAAAGCGTATAATGCGTTTTACACAGATTGCGGCGCACTAATGTTGCCAATAAAAACACCGCTGCGGACAACGTATAGCGAGCTGCAGGCACGCTCAACGGTTTCTTTACACGATTTACTTGCAAGTAATTATGTTGTTACGGATAGTATCGATGCAATTATAACGTTAATTCTAATAAAATTTTATGAATTTTAATAAGCTTCGCAATACATCGCATATTAAGTGTAACAGTACATTGTACAATGTTGTGGCCGTTGTAAGACACAGCCGCGTAAATAATTTTCAGTTTACGAACCGAAGCGGTCGGCTTCATTATTTAGAGCCTTTATAACTTAGGAGCCGGACGTGGATAATAACAAAATAGTAAATAATAATAATCGTACATAATAGATTTCGATATTAAAATAAAATGTATTTAACCGGGCGCCTTGTAATTGGTGACAAAGGTTAAGTTCATACATTTTTAAAGCGTCTGTCGACTGTTTCGTTACAATCGTTTAAATGCATCTACTACTTGATTATTTCATTGCTACCGCAGCTCTTAAGTACAATCCCGTTGAAAAGCAGGATGTCGTTAATGTAACATTATGAGCGTTGTGTTAAACTATACATAGACAATATCAAACGCGACCGCTTTGTGGTGAATAAATTTAACGTATTACGATTCTTATACATCAAAAAATTTATTCTTTATTCAAAAGTTTGACTCCGTTCGATTGATCAAAAGATTTTTAATGCAAATGTAAGACCTATGTTTAATTTCAAATAGTTACTTATGTAATCTGTTTTTAGAGTACGATATTGATTATACGATAAGCCTACATGTTTGATTTGGTTTTTAAACACGAAAGAAGAGAAACCACTTTTTCATTGTTTTGCAGACTAAATTGCAAAAAGAGCATTTAACCATTCATATCTATATTTACACGGAGGTTTCGCTGTTTAATAAAACGATTAATACTAAAAAGCAAATTAAAGTTTTCATTAAAAACGTCGACAATGTTAATTAGCAGGACATATTGAAAAAGTTCGCAAATACGCGTTCGACACCGGTAACATCCCTTTAGGAATGCAACAATCAGACACAGGTGCGCGCACACCTGCCGCTCTTCGCCTCGCGCTGACGCCGTATCGATGTTCTATACAGAGATACAATCGATTATATCGATAATCGATAGCTAGTATAACAAACTGGATCGTCTCGATTCTAATCGATTATATAACATTCAATGTTTTGAATACAATAAGGAAATGTTTTGCATTGTTTCCGTGATCTCATTAATTTAAATCAAATCAAATGACTTTAAGCACTTCTGTTAGCCATCTTCTTGCTTATATGACTGATTTTAGGTGTTTTGTAGGGCCGATCGACCTGCCGAATTCATTAAATCAATCGACTTTATGGGAAAAAAACATTCTGATTATTGAGCACATAAAAAACAAAATGTCCATGTAAAAGTAAAACACCAGTTCATCGTCGAAAACATTTCCTAAACGTGGTGAATTGCAGAAATACAGATAACTCTTTCTATCTGTAAAATTCAATTTGTTGCATTATCATTTATCAAAATAGAGTTACATCTTTTGACAAGTAACATAGTGATGAGATTAAATGTAAATAGCAACAAGCGAGGGGAAGTCCGAAGAAAGTACAATTTAGTTACTACTACGTATTTAATTTAAGGCAAAAGGCTTTGGTATACGTAAGTTAATCTTTTGAATTTGAAATGGAAAATCTTTTCATATCGATTTTGTTGCGTGGTTGTAGAATTTAAGTCTGGTTAATGTTTAAGTCGGCGGGTTTTTACCAGCGGACTGGTCTCACAGGTGCCTCATGCCTCATGCGACTGCGACACGCACGCCATCTTTATGTTATTTAACTTATAAAAACAATATAAATATACAAGTATACAAAAATAGTAAGTACTAACTTGATTTTACACAGAAATAGCTTAATTGGCATTCAAAAGATTTATTCCAGACCGTGTTCAGTTATATGTAAGGGTAATTTATCCTGAAACCAGCCCTTGATTTGATACCTGATTCACAAACACAAATCTACATAACCCACATTGAGAAATGCTAAATGGGTTGACTAATATATAAAAATCTTATAGCAACCGTTTGCTGATATGGAGTAGGGTGTAGAATTCGATTAACCTATATAGGAATTGACCTCACAATGGCAACATCACATAAAGACAGATTACGTGATGTGAATCGATTCCTAGTTCATCGGTATCTTGGATTTTTTAAGACAAATTCTTATAACTACATATTTTTCGCATATGAAGTATAAAAGCTGCTGTTCCTTAAAACCCACGCTAAAGTAAACTTGTTAGAAAAACCTCAAGTCAAGTTATAGTAATCGACTACATTGACAAAACAGCTCTTACCTATAAAACTGTAAATGTAATTACAGGAGAATATTACAAACAAAACAGTCCAATTTCGATTACTTTGTTTCTTTCCTCAAATATCATAGTTAATTTGTGTGGATTTTTTTATATTGTCTAGATCCATTTTTTGTTAATACTTATAAAGGTCAAGTCATTTGAATGATGTCCATTAAATTCAAATTTTCGTAACATCAAATTAGGATTCTCCTTAAATTATTTGACCTATCAAAAATGAAATATACGAAATAAGCATGCAGTTCCAATCCCATGAAGAAACAAAAAGCTTATTAAGTAATTTTGTCCTTAACGCAAATAATAATTAGTGATTTATAATTCACGATTGAAAAGACATCAACGGAATCATTTATGTGTTAAGTTTTTAATTCATTGTTTTACTAAAGAAATAATAGTAAATGACCTTAAAAGGATGTCTGGTAAACAGTCGAGTTGAACATTTTTGTTATTGTGGACGATCGTCATAAATTTATTTTATCGTGACTATTAAGAACGGACGAAAGTAGGGAATGGGATAGACGCGAAAATGTTTACGAGACAATTATACACATCGCATTTTGCTGACTCCTTTGTAGGACAAGCATTTTTAGGGGCAATAATTCCGTCTTTATATGGAGGATTATTTTTTATTCATAGCTTACAAATTGAATGAATGCCTTCTTAATGAAAAATAGGGTGTATGTGACTTTATATTCACTAAATACGAAATACGATGTCTTTTTTAAATAAAAGATTTAAAAAGTATACTCCAAATACTGTTTTGAAAATGCATATAAAGGGGGCATTCCAATCGATCACGATTAGTAATCGGTGTCGTTGTCTGGAGGCGGAAACCGCAAAATCGGCGTGAACCAGCTGGCGTCGCGGCGCCGCCGTGAGAACCCACGATACTGGACCATGACCGCAACAACTATCCTAACTATTTAGTAGACATCATTAACCAACTGCCATCTAGTTTGTAAAAATTTAAGTGTATATTGTGACTAGCACAACAGTTGTTGAATATAGAATATTTATTTTTTTCTTTCGTATGTATCGTTCCTTTGGTGTTCAAGGGTTGCAATCTTCTCTCAAGCAAACTGCTGTCTACTTTGCTTATTCCTTATTAGTAGCACTTTCATCTATACCAGGTGCGACCAACTGGGCGATTGCGACTGTGTCCAGACGATCATAAAAAGGCAAACTTTCGGGTTATCATTTCTGTAATACTTCAACCAATTTAGTTCAATAGTTAAATGCTAATGGCTCTGCAGAGTTTTTAAAAAGATAATCATAATGATAACGCCCTATTTAGTGTATGATTGTTTCGTCAGAGTAAAACTCGTTACTATACTACTAAAATACTAGGTACTAAATACTTAGATCCGCGTACCTTGTCCAAAATATTAATTTAAAATCATAGTGTACAAACAGAACGGAACTAGTCGGCGCCGGCGCGTGAGAATTCGTTGACAAAACACCGTGACACCTCGACGTCGACACGGATGACGCGCCAATCGATTCGCGACCAAACGATCCGCCGGCTAATCGACGGTCACGTCAACGATATGCTTTGTATAGGCGAAATTTTACACAAAATTAAAACAAATTAGTTTTTTGTAGCATAACAAAAGCAACTCATTTAAATTATTAACACACCGTGTTTAGTAAGATCCTTGTGAACTTAGACTAGGTTATTGTACATTAGTAAATGATTTAACAAAATTATAAGGCTTGTACTACAGTATGTACATTTTACATAGTAATATGCAGTAAATTCAATTGTAAATTTTTATACATTCCCATAAACTTAACGCCGTTTTAAGATTGACTAATAGACCTCTTTTATTATGCAGATAAATTAAGACATTTGTGGGAATTTTCGAGAACAATAGAGAGAACGGTATTTAACATTGATTTTAGAGTTCTTAACGAATTTAAGAGGTGAAAATATCGTGAATGTAATACGTAATTGGGTTGAGATATTCGATGGGTTAAAGCTCTCTGTGCTCTTTGTGGCGTCTGAGAGAGGCGTTATCGGTCGACCTGCCACCGCGGCAGTGGCTAAACAGCAGTTAGTAGAGGGTTAGGTGATTAAAAGCACCTGAGCATGCCCCCGGGCACTCGACGCCCGCGCGTATATCACATTCCAATTTAAATTAGTTTTGGAAGGCCGGTTTGTGTGCCGAAATAAACGGCTTAAGCGCTACGAAAGTAGAACAAGTATTACCCAATAAAAGCTGTATGTATTATAATTGTTATGAATTTTTGATTACATACATCGTCTGGATAGTCTAGATTACTAAATACAATAAAATGCAGCAATTTTAATATTTAACAAATTTTACAAGAAATTGTAAAATTTCAATTCAATAACTTAAAGGCCTAATGACCTTAACTAAACATCGATAACATTACCTACCGATATCTCCTACATACTTTTGTATGTAGTTGTCCCATTAGATTAGAATTGAGTTAAGGATTAGGTGAGAAAATGTTCGTCAGTATCGCCATCTGGCGCCATCGAATGGAATTTACGATTGCTAATTGGCGAGTGCGTTTGTGCGGCGGCGCACGATGACCGCACGCGATTCCACTGGTCTGTCGGCGGTCAGCGCGGTGCGTTGCCAAAACGACGCCGCGTAATTTGTGCGTCTACCACCGACCGCCAAATTACACCCTCGGCCCCGCGTAATTGCGGCCGATCGACGTCCAGACCCCGTGCAGGAACACCGCCCTATTTATTAAGATTTAATCGTAACCAATTAGAATATGTTTTAACAAAAACTTTATGTAAATTCCAGCGAGGCTCTTGCTACGCGATGCGATACGCGATGCAACGACTTCGAAACGCTATTTGTGAATTGCTTCACGACTTTAGAACGATGATGTTATTAATGCGACATAATAAAGGTATCGGTGTGTCGTTTTAAACAAGAGAGGGTTCACGGAGGGCAATGCGGCATATAGCCGAATCTTGGTGTAGCAACGCGACGATATCGCCTTCCCACGACAGCGCAGGACCTCCCCGGCGCGCATACATTACCGCAGCACGCATTGTCGTCGTATCCCCCTCTCCCCCTCCGTCGGCCTGCAGCGCGGGCCACACGCGGTCCCGACGCACACCACAACCAATTGGAAATGAGTTTAATTATTCCCGCTACGAAACTAACACTCGTATTTACAATCAATTAATAATTTATGAGGTTTTTATTGCGCGCCGATCCTAATAAAATTAAGGCGTTGTCTTTTTATCTGTTTGTTTTTAATCGAAGCCTTCAATTGTCCAGCGGTTCACACGAGAACAAACATTTACCAATTAAATCTGATACCTGTACTTGGTGAAGAAATCATCAAAAATTGAGCTAATATTAACACCATACCACGCCACGATAAAAACACTCCGTTAACTATTAATTATGTAATAATAAATGTCATCTTTAATTACGATGAACAGACAGCTGTCAAAACGGACGTTTGTCGTGACAACTCTAGTATATGTAAAGTCTGGTGACGTGAAGATGTCGAGGTTAAATAAAGGTGTTAATTTGTCGGCAATCAGCGAGTTGTCCGCGGGCGAGTCCCGATCGCTCCAGAATCTGGATTAGCATATTAATGAAGGGGCGTGTCGAGCGCGGCCGCACACAAATCTTGTCCGCCGTCTCCCACGCGCCCTGACACGCGCACGCACCAATATATGGTTTTTATAATAACCAATTACAGCGCTCACTTTAGTTTTTTAATTTACTTAAAGTATGCTATATAAGTCTTATGTAACTATCGAAATATTTACGCAACAAGGATCAACTACATCACAAAATTTGCACTCTTATAACCAGGATAGGTGTTTGGAACCGAACCAAAACATAGGTTTTGGTTCGGTTCATTTATAGAAATGAACCTACATTACCCTAAAAGGTATTTTAAAAGTATAGATGCTTCTTTTCAGACTGAAACTTACAATTTAATATTAAATACGAATATAATAGTCGTTTGTATAATAACACATGTCTTATTCAAACAACCCAATAGTTCCAAATACATTGCCAACAATGTTTGTCAAACATGTATTGGGTAAGTGTGTGCAGGGCTCCTTAGCGTTAGAAAGGAGCAGGTTACCGCGTATAGGTGGCTCGATTATCGTCGTAACGAAGGGGCGGGCAACCGGTAACTCACGCCCGCACAAAATAAATAATTTGACCGTGGACTTGGAATGCACGAGGGATAATGGACCACGAATACCAATGGACGAATCCTCTGGAATGCTAAAACAAAAATTTCTAAAAAATTATTTAATAAACAAAATATTTTTTCATTAAGAGAGCCGAAGTAAAGGGTTAAACCTTTTTTTTTAACAAAAGTTTAATAAATAATATCATCAAGATATTGTTTACAATTCAAATTAAGAAATATACCATCGAAGGAACTATTTATTTCTTTGCTTAAGTTTCCAGGCTTTAACTGTAAAGTTTCACTTGAATCGGATGCCCATAACTTTACAGACTGCAAAAGAATACGAAGTTTAAAAATAATCTTATCAAAGATTTTCGCTCATATAGCATTAGTAATTTAATCGCTATGTATTTATTCTCTTCATCCAAAAGCCGACCAAATAAACATCCGAAACCAAATAAAAACTAAACTAATTTGCATAACATTAGAGCTTATAAGGATTTTAATTGGCTATACTTTAGCTTGAAAAACACATAAAACATTAGAATTACGCAATAGAATATAACAAATTAGAATTAAAATCGAAAGTCATGTCGCGAATTCAATTAAATAAATATAAAAACATGAAGATGTTGTTATTGTGGCGGGTAGATGGGGTCGTGCGTGCCGTGGGTGGTATCGACATTTGTCATAGGGATTAAAAAGCCTCCTGGATAGAGTGGATTACGATGGACGTTGTAACTAGAAAAGATATGCTTTACTAAAAATGTTAACGAAGTAATTAGATATCAGTAAGCCTTCTAAACTATTGCAAAATAGAATAGTTTTTTTTCTTTACATCTGGCTTATAGCCAGAGAAGTTTTGTTTTACGGCACAGATAATGTAAATCCATAATCTATATTACTACTCCCTTAAAAGTTAGTATAAATTATTTGAGCTTGTCTCCATAATTCACATAGAATATAAATCGATTTATTGATAACCAAAAATCGATTCAAATTCCGACGCAATAACTTAATGCGCTTTCGAACAAAAAATAAATTTAACGCTTTGTTACGTTTTCATTAAACTCTATGAGTTAGTTTAATCTGAAATATTTGGAATTTTAAATGGTATTTAATACTTAAATAGCACCTTAGCGGTAGACCATGAAATTGAATCAAAATTGACAATTTAGATTACTTGACATTTTGCTACTTACATTTTACTTTCTTTTTTATGCTATCAAAATTATTTTCTCTGTCATTGTTTCCAAAATAATACAGTTATTCTATTTTTTCGTTATTCCAGGCTACTAAAAGAATCATATGAAATTCGGAACATATTTTAATATAGTAAATCTCATTCCAATGATACTGTATGACAAATTTGAACAAAAATTACCTTTATATAAAAGCTCGGCTTGAGAGTTTAATTAATTAACATACATTATACGTCGACAGAACGAAATACTTACTTTTCAAGTTATATTAATGTAAACTTTAAAGCAAATTAAAAGTTTTCATCAGAAAACAAGATATCTTATCCATATACGGTGATTTTAGATTCCGTGCGGCGGCGTAGTGCGCGGTGGCCGCTATCTGGCGGAGGATCGCGCGCTATGCAAATGTTGTTTTTGCAGCTACCAATTGAGCTGAACCAAAGCAACGGTGGGTGGCCGAATGCAACCCCCCTTAACCCCACCTCTACTGATAAATAAATATTATGTCTTACACCTGTATCATTAATATACGTAACAACAATTTTAATTTACTTTATTTTCAAAAATGCAATTGAAATTTTTACAATTGTCACAAGTGCAATTGCCATTTAATCAAAAATTCTTCATTATCATCAAAATGGTGGTGTTTAGAGATCAATTGATTGTCTACTAAACTGATTCGGTTTAAAAACAAGAGATATCATTTTTATTGAATTAAAAAAACTAGACAATACATCGATCTCACGCATCAATATTATAAAGTTAAATTATTTTTCTTTATCCAACATACTTAATGCCCGTGTTTTGAATATGGCGTCTAACAATCTATTGTAATTGTGAATAATAAATAAATAACGTTCGGAGACGGAGAGGGCTGCATCGGACACAATCGTTGTTCTAATAAATATCTCTAATTGTTAGGAGACACAATACAGCACAGACGTACAACTGCTTAACATATTATAATATTTAAAATTGCCCTCACGACGACTGAGTCATGCTCTGTCAGACTTTCATGTTCCATTTCATTTAAGGCTCTGTGTTCTTTAACTTACGTTTTAACTATTTGTAAACAAAACATAACTCATATGTGTAGTTACGCATACATCGTGTATAGTACTGACCCTATCAAAGAAACACAAATCTGAAGTAAAGTGAGGTTAATTAATACACGTATTATTATCGATGTAGAGAATATTGTTTTTAGGGTTATCTTTATAAAAATAGGTGAAAAACTAATCTAATACTTTCACCCTTGAACTCACTTGCATATCACTTATGTATCTTTTCTTACTGCAGTTCTTATTCATCACAATTTCAAATTAATCAGGTTTAATTAATCACGCAATACGTAGAAAACTTTTCAAACCTATTTTTATTTCAGCGTGAAATTTAAAAAAGAACCATGACTGGATGACATGAAAAATTTCGGATCTTGTAAAAAATTAGCGGCGTAGAACTTCACCGTCACCTGTTTAGTTCGTTGAACTCAGTTGACCCATTGTTTTTAATAAAACTAAAAAGATTAAACAATTTTTAGTAGTTCTTCTATGTTTAAAAAGAAAAATTTTGGGAGTTATGAATATATCACAAGGCACGCGAGGAGGGCCTTGGTTTTGCATTTTTTTTATCAACTCTTTGACATTTTACGGCTGCGTAGCGGGACACTTCATCGTTGGTACTTGTAGCATAGAATTAGCAATTGTTGAAATCGTTATAAATTTATGAAGAGCTTATATTGAAGTTTTAATGAATATGTTAAATACGTTTACGAAGATGGTCAAAAGAAAAAATTGAACAAAGATTGGAACGTTTTAAGTAAATCGTATACAAAATAATGTTAAATCGGACAAGTGAAATAAGAGCAAGTCGCTGCACCTTAAGACGATATTTTTTGCGGAGAGCGGCCCACTGCGACAGGACTATAAATTAGATGCGTTGAAATGTTTGTGTTGTGGCGTCCGCGGCGGCTGTCGCCAACGCCGCACGCGCATACATTAGCGCACAATGCCGCGGGGGGCGCCATTGTGCCTCACACTTTGGGACCCTCCTCTTTCCCCACTGCTCAAAGGGCCCTGATGAAGGAAGGATTCATCCCAATATGAATCCGATGACGCGATTGACCATGTACAAACATGTCTCTTCTATCCTGGACTTAGTTATATTATTCTCTCAGTTTAGACATCGTGAGTAATTTAACTAAAATGTTTAAAATACAATGAAGTACCTAGATCGGTCGATCGGCTTCCAGCTCAGTTAAATGTTATACCTGTATACTTATCATTTTCCTTTCGAGATGTAAACTGCGAGTCATCAGGCAGCTCACGACACGTCGGCTCAAATAGTTAAAGTATGTACATTGCAATGAGCAGTGAGCTACCAAATTAGCTGTTGAGCCACAGCTCAACGGTTTAAGTCTGCGTGACCTGAACTTTTGAATCGATTCAGGGTTGATTTACATACATCTACTATTTGTTGAAACAAAGCAATTTTAACTCGTGTATTTTGCATTTATAGAATTAGGGTGTTGCTTGCTAACAGTTTAAGCAGAAACTTCTTTTAAATTTGTACCGGGCTTTTATATGATTAGAGATACACACATACTAATTTGGTAGTTCTCGTGGGTTCAATGCCAACTAATGACCAGATAATCGGGAGGCAGGTGCGCGAGGGCTGCACGCTATGCGCACACGCCAAGCGCCAGACCCTCAAATACGAAACCTATCAACTTTTTATACTATTAAAAACTGTAATATCAACAGCTAAGGAGCATTCGGGACAATCTGGAGCCGATCTGAATAGATACACAAGACACACGCTTCCGTTCCGCGGACTAATTTTTTTTATCTACAAAAAGGCCTCACCCTCAAATCCTGCCATCGTTATTAAAATTTCACATCTGTGCTTGATGGAATCATTTAAATTTTAAAACATGTATATTAAAATTATTCAAAAGATAAGTAACGATGAATTTGTGTATAACAATATTTCGGTATGTCAAAGAATCCATAGTAATGTACCAACTTGTCGGTAAATCGTCAACGTTCCAAACGGTTGCCGTGTGACAGCTGTCATATGAGTTTTGGCCGCGCCCCGCGCATCACTTCATCATTTTGTTACAATAAGCGTTACATGAAGCCATCATAAAGCTTCATGTAACGCTGTAACATGCGAAATAAGGACTGCACTAATTAATAATTAAAATAGCTGTTGAAACAAAAATAAATTTAAACAGAAATGAGGGTGGTAAAATTTGTCCTGAATATAATAGTACAATCTTAATCACAAGCGTTTATCGTTCAATATGAAAAAGGACCGCTATATGTTCTCCGCAATCACTAAAATACCAAATCATGTAAACCAATTGAATATTGTCCATCTTTAAGTCGTTTATTCTTTTTACATAAGTATAAGTACGATACATTTTTTTATTATTAAAATTACTGCCCTACTATAAAAGCTTGTCTTTGACATCAATAGGACTGAATTATAAAATCAAACATTGAACTTTATGCGTGTAATATTTACAGTCGAAGCAAGCTGTTACGACTTTTTTCAAGACCACCTGGCTCGCACCCGCGCCAGTCTTAAACACAAAAACCCCAAGAAAAAAAACTCCCTAATATTTGAATATTGTTACAAAAAACAATTAAGCTTGCCGCACGTCACCTGTCGCCGGCACGAGATACACATTTGCATAGAAACAAATTTCTAAGGCTGCCCTTTAACAATAGTCTTGATATTATGATGGGTGCGATAACAAATCCAACATTTTGAATAATAAATTAATTTAAAAAAAAGCTACAAACCATTTTTATTCGTATACAAATCGTTAATAATTTTTAGTTTCAAAATTCAAATAAACGAAACGTATTCCAATTAATCATAGACAAAATAAACATTTATTTCTTCTATTGGATTAGTTATGAATGGACAAACGAGTTAATTCATATTTTTAGCTGTTTTTGGTAAACAAGAAGAACATTAATAATAACAATGAACATCAGCTGATGATCAGTTTCATTGTGTGTTTCGTGTTGCGGGACGCGCGGGGGCGACGCGTGTCCGCGGCTATGTAAATACATGCGCCCGTCGTCCCATTGTGATTTTGAAACAATCTACATGTTGTGGATTCCCCTTCGCTGACTAACCTCAAAATACAACCAGATGAGATCCACTTTTATCTATAACACTTCAATGTTTAGATTCGATTCTTTAAAAGTTAAAAGGAAGTTCAAGTTAAACTAGTTCGAAAAATATTTCTTTTCAGAATTTCATTATATATTTAGTAAAAAAAACAAACTGGTACTTAATTACATTACAAAGCGATATGGTAGTAATACTTTTGCGATTGTCGCAAATTTTATATCTTTCTTGCATAAGTTAAAAGCTTTCAAGTAAGCCATTATTGAATAGTCATACATAGGATATAATTATCATAGCAGCTACACATTTGAACTGCGCGTGCAAACCCTAGCAGTTAGTAAAAAGTGATTAAAATAATTACAGTTTGAAATAAATACAGAAGGAACCTTAGAGCGTACAAAGTGTAGTATTCAGAAGACTTCTAAGGAACGGTTGATTTTAAAATCACTTCTCGGTATTTTTATCGAAATGGATAAAAGAACAAGTAAACACGAGTATGTATGTAAAGTAAAGGAGATATGTCTACTAGTTTTTAGATAAACGTAGCACGACAACAATGAATAATAAACTTTTTTGAAATATTATTGACACAAATCACCAAAAAGGGGTTGGAAGACGTATGGCGAATCTTTGCAATACGAATAGCTTGGGCTTGTGCAAGTCATTTCAAAGGTTGGAAAAGTAAATATGTATGTATTTATTAAATTAATACACAGTATATAATATTTGTAGGATATCTGTTTACCAAAATACGTCTAACTAGCTACTTAAAATAGTTACCTTAATGTGCCTCAGCTGCCGATGCGCTACGCATTCCGCGGTTTTGCGGCTGAAAAAGCTTGAGACTTTTACTAAAGAAAATCGCACATAAATCAAAGCTTTCTATTATAAAATAATCTCTATACCTATTTTTATAACGTTTAAAGTCGTATGCATTATCATAATAATCGCAGCTATTACGTGATATCGGGGTACGGTAAGCAGGTGCGGCGGTCGCTTTGTGTGGTGATGGGCGCTGATCTACGCGTTCATTCAAATTGCCTCGTTACAGGTACAGTCAGCAGAACTGTCGCAATAAGCTGCTGAAACATTACTCTGTCACGGTTTTATGGGTACGATCTTCCTTTGACGGGGCAATCTGAACTATAAATATCGTAGTCCGAGGAAGCGACAACTTTGACGTCGACATTCAATACTTATCCAATTCTTTAACATTGAAATTTCTGCAATTAATAATAACAGAACAGTTACACCTATTGATATTTCAATGTGTGATATACAATAGTATGGGCAATAGTATACAGGATCGTAAATATTTGTAAAGTAGAAGGTTATGTTGTTGAGGCAGCACGGGCGATGCTCCAGGCGACGCGACGCGACCGACGAGTTTCGACCGAGCGTTTGACATGCGACCTACCCCAAGGCGATCAATCGCTATCAACAACTTTTATAGTCAACATTTATTACTACGTTATAACAATTTCTTTGTGTAGTAATCAGTTTGCTGGTTCTAATTTAATATAATTAACATTTTTTTCATATATTATAATATGAAAAAAATCCTAATTGTGTCAAATTACTACTTCAAATACACAACTTTTACTATTGTCTACACTCCAGAAGAAACATTGAATATTGCTGTTATGAAATACCATTTAATTTATTATCTAATATTAATCCATATCTAGCCAGTACCTTAAAAATAGTGTGGTAGAATAACGAACTTTTCGCGTTTGCAATGTAAATTTGTGCGATCAGTAGCGCCGCCGCGGGCGCTCGTGCCGTTTGTGTTCTAATTTCGAATGCAAATTTCATTTAAAGGAAACAAAACGATAAATGTTACGCGCCAATAACCCCGTCGACCGAAATTTATCCGCGCTTGCGTGTCGGGAACGTTGCTCCTTACATCCATACCCTCGGGATATTATTCAGCGAACTTCCTTTTTAGAAATCGATTTAACAAACACTTTCTAAATGGACAGGATAATACCAAGTAGTATTAATATGCAAAATTTTACCTATATTTTATATGCTTTAAGAAGTTAATTGAAATTACAAGAGATTTACAGTTTATTGAATACAGAAATTTATCGTAACGTTGCTATATAATATAGTTATACCTTTAGAAATGCCTATATAAAATATATTTACGTCTGAGAAATAATTAATCAGGTCGCACGCGACGCATTCATACGAATATCAATAAAAATATAAACACGTAAGAAAATTATTTTCAGTAACGCAGGGAATAAGAGCATTCTATAAATGTAAGAAATGAAAAGTACTCGTAAAAGCATAACTGTGGAGAACGTCCGCCCGAACACTCGAACACCGAGCATACTGTCATCCTCCATTTTCCATGAAAGTACTGAGATAACTATGTTTTAGTACGGGTATTTTGGCAGTAGAGACTCATGGGAATTATTACGCTTTTCAAAAGCTGTAATCATCATCTCTTGAATCTTTTGACGTGAGCCAGTACTGAAAACGAGAAATTGTCATAAAAACTATTTGTAGATTCGATATGATTAATCGTTGGGTTCTGAGACCATAAACCTTGTATTATCGTCATCCCTCTCATTATAGACAAAACAGAGAAAACAAAATGTTTTATACAGAGATCTAGGTCTCAGAAACTAACGATAACTCGCATTATTTTTAAACGTCTGTAAGATGAAAAGGAGCTCTCTGCCCAGCAACAAATTTCCAGTGAAAAATGACTTCATTCATCACAAATAACCTTTTCCTTTGACCACGACAAATGAGTCAAGAATTTGTTTTTATTTATCATCGAGCTTTCTTTACAATTAAGTTTATAATCCATACAGTCTATAAATGACGTTCTTATTATAAACATGATATTATAAAAGAGGTAGCTTGAGAGATAAGTAAACATAGAGAAGTAGCGCACGACACCGCAAGGCCGGTCACTAACACGTTGTGATCTTAGACGTAAGGTGGTGTAACACGGACGTTGTGACTCACAGTCCAATGAATCACTTTCACATTTTGTCTCGCGAATGAACATCACTATGTCTATATCATTATCGATTTTTGAAATATAATGAAATCTCCTTAGTCTTAACTTTTTTTTAATTATTAAAACTCTCTCATTAACGTAGTATTACCTCTAACTAGACGTAGAAAAGTTAAGTATAGTCACAATTAAATGGTCATATTATGTAAATACCCGAAAAACTCTGGCCAAAAATTATCTGAGTACAAGCTTAACGATTTATGATTAAAAATGTACGAGTGATTTTTAATTTTTTATGCGATAAGGCTACATTTTTCCATCGTACAAATAAGTTTCTTACCAGTTTGCCGACCACGTGCGACCAACCGACGAATTAACCGAACGAAATTACCGATCGTTTAACTGGAGTCCTTGTAACCGCTGACCGCTTACCGTCCAGTTTACGTATACGAACATTGTAATGACGTCTGAACAATGTGGAAGGCCCAATTTGTCGGCGCTACTAAATCATCCACACAAAGCGCCGCCTGATCTAAATCGATTTGTCCAAATTATGACCGGAAGGCGGTTAATATTACCGACACAGTGCGTCGCTCGCCGCTCGCTTAGGGATGAATGCCTTATAAATACAAATATTTTACCCTCATTATGTTATTTTTTAATATACATACACTATAACTACTTACAATAAAACCCCACTACCAAAACTCCACGCACACGATAAAACTTATTTAACAACAAATTAATGGTATCGAAATAATCGAATTAGGTATATTAAAAATGACAAAATGTATTGATTAAACTTCTTCTTCTTCTCAGCCATGAGACGCCCACTGCTGGGCATAGGCCTCCCCCATAGATCGCCACGATGACCGGTCTTGTGCCACCCGCATCCAGGACGCTCCCGCAATCTTGATCAAACTATCCAGTCAATATTACAAAATTCCATTCGCTTCTTTTCATTTTTATGTCTAAAGAAAAGCTGACATGTTTCCAAAAAACTCAACCCTTTTAAGGTAATTGCAGTTTAAAAAAATCGTACGAAAAATTATTCATTTGGCCTCAATTTCAGCCGCTCCTTGTAACATCCTTCTCAAAGTTAATGAGATAACCTACAAGTTAATTCATCCATAACATGCTATTATGTAATTAACTACATTATTAGTTATTAAATTCTACAGTAAATATTAAGTACGCGAAGTAAAAACGAAATTTTGCAATAGAATTCCAAACTTCCAAACTATTTCTCTTTGGTAAATTGTGAAAAATAACGTATAAAATTGTTTGATAATATAAAGTGTGGACATAAATTTTATGCCTCGATTTTAATCGATTGATTTCTTTCGTGTTCCACGTTCGCAACATTTGGTATACAAAAATCATAAATCTATTTATTTACAATATTTTGGCTTTAATCCAACCATATATATGTACAAAAATCTTTTTTTTTATGCATTAGAACAAAAGCTTTAAATCATGTGTTACGCTTAATTAGATTAATCCAAGGCGTTTTGAAACTATGTATTCTATAATAAACACACGTGAACTAGTCGAAAAGATTCTATGATAGCATAGGTAAGCAGGTGGGCGCCATGAGGTCCGTTAATTTGCTCAATATTTATACGCAAGATGGCGTCAGCACAAATCGTAGGTCATTACGGGCGTCATTTGGCGAGGTGCCTCTGTTAATGAGCTTATGTTCACGTAACCGTCTGCTAGAGTCAAACTGGCAGGGGGCGGTTTTTTTTACGTTCGGTCTCTCTGTGTTTTGACACTCGCAGAAATTGATACGAAAAAACGATAAGGCTTTTACATGTTTTTGCCATTTTGTACTTGATTGCGATACAATAACGTAACTGTTCTAGAATTTATAAAATAATATTTAAAGTTTTTATAAGTTAAGATTTTCAGATCTCGGTTTCCTCAAATATTTTTTTGTTTTATGTGTTTATTTTTAATTATTTGACGAAATACGGCGTTGTTTAACACTTGAAGTGTAATTTTAAATAAGCTATAAATGTGATAAAACAAATTTAATAAAAATTGATCGTTCACCGGCCGCTTAAGCAGTTTCTTTCTATAACTTTTACAATTTATTACAAGAATAAGCAACCAGGATTCTTTTTAGAACAAAGATAATTTAATACACAGCATTCTCTTCAACAGGTAATTTGCTTTCATAATTTTTAAACTAGTATCGTTTCTATTGAAAACCTGTAATTGACAATGGTGCTATTCGTAATTACCTTACGCCATATGGTCACCAGATGTTTCGCAACAACTATATCAAAGAAAAGGCTTTCACACAGCGCGTGGGATAAACACCACCCTAAAACTTACCCCGAAAATATTGTAATAAAATTTACTGCAATTTTAACGTTAACTTTTAATATAATGGGATTAATGGAATAATAAGATATAATAGAATTAAAGCTTTATTACATTGCAAGATAAAATTTTAAACAATAAATTTGAATTTAATCAATTTAAATATCAAAAAAACATATTGAAAATAAAGTTGTCTTATTTTCATTAATACATACATACATACCTAAATTTAATTTTATTTTATTTATATAATCATATAATATGTATTATTTATATTAAAATTTTAATTCCTATACTAAATCCCTACGTAATAAATTATGCGTTTTTACCAGTTAATCTACATATTATTTTACATAACCATCATGCAAAAGTAGGCGTGTCGTAATTTACTAAGAACCAAACCCTGAACAAGGATTTTGAGATGGTAACACGTTGGGTACTGATTCACGTGACTCAGTCACTAGTTTTATTATTTAAATATACTATTTTATGTTCTGTTATTTTTATGTAATCTTTTAATTTTATAAAAGTTTTAAAAATTACATTAACGGTCGAACTAATTTGACAGTAAAAATATTAAAGATTGTTTTCATTATATTTTGTCACAGTTGGCGTCATAGAAAAAGTTATAGAACCTTATGAATTTCTTTAATTGTTTAAACAATTGACACCAACGTCGGAAACGGAACACTCCTCAAAAAACAACATAATTTATCCACCACTTCTGAATCATAAAAAAAATGGTCTAGCGTTCGACCCGACGAAAACCAAAGGAGACCCAACGCACGTCGCTAAACGTCAGTCTGGCAGGAGCGGTCGTGGAGTACGCATGTCGCTCCGGTTGAAACGTCACCATAAGATACGGTCGCGTAAAATTATCGTATTGTTAAATTTATAAAATAGTATTAAAACAATAAATAATAATCTACCTCGAACTTATATTAGTGAATTATTAAGTGCACTGCCATTAAATACTGCATAAAACAATTGAATATATCCAGTGACATTTCAAAAACTTTTTGAAATGATGGGTAAGTGACAGTTTTGACTCAATATTATTATTTTTTACACTGTAATCAATAGTTCGTGATAAAAATAGTGTTTTCTTGTCCATATCATTGACATTGTTTTAATATTTATTTATATTGCAAAATACTTTCTGAAATTTTAACAAACTCTAATATTGTTTTTAGAGACTTAAAATTTTTGATTTGTTAATGATGCGGGATATCTTCCGCCTTATATTCTGATGAAAAATTAATTAATTATTGCGATGCGAAATTTCTAAATTTTACATTGGACGTTAAAGAATTTTTTTGTTATTCTTACGAGGTAAAATGTAAAACGTAACATTACGGTGCGTTTAAGTAGCTCACGTAAGGAGTTTACATGTAATTGATTTTTTTTTGTTTATAATTTATTAGAAAATTCAGGCCACCACTCTAATTTTTGAACACAAAGTGTTTTATATACATAAATATAATATGACTAGATTATGTTAAACATTTCATTACCTAAATACGTAAAACTGTAATTGTAATAATTTTATATAGTAAAACCTATACATAATCGCGAAACCTTATCTACATACGTATTATAAATATCAAAATTTCGAATCTTTACATTAGTTAGAAAAATTATATAATTTTTTTTTATAGGTAGGTACAAGATTAAGTGCCAGGGTAGGCATTAAGTGACAAGGTATAAGATGCCAGTGTAAATAAAAATAACCTTACAATTCTAATTTTATATTTAGTATCTTCATAACTTAATACAAAATTACAGTTCCACAATGTTCATTTCCAAAGCACTATTAGAAAAGTAAAACATTGTTATATAAATTTTGTGCTTTTAATAGATACGATATCAAATCGCAAAATACAGTTCCAATGCATTTATTACGAAAAAAATATCGAAACCGTTCATTCATAAAATCGATTTGGAAGTCATCGATTCTGTATCGATGTCAAGTAGCTAATTCCTTTTAGTTGGAAATCACGAGCGTGTATAATCGCCTGGGAAGCCGCAGCCTGATTTATGCTCTATTTTTTATGTGGATCGACCGCTAGTAACTTCACGGTATGACACCGAGTGATATGAATCGCAGTGTACTAGCTGCGGACTGCGGATAGTCGCCCAAACCGAGTGGAACAATCCGACACGCGAAACCGTGTTCGGATAATCGCATTAATTAAAAAATATAACAACACGAAGAAAGATGACCTAAAACCCTACATTAGCAGTTAAGGCATAGCAACACATTCATTCTCAATTAGTTAGTTTTATTTTGTATCAATTTTTTTCAATAATAAACTGCATTGTACTTACACTTCAGAAGAAATCTGAAGCCAATTGGTCCGATCCTTATATTCCTAAGTTTAAGAATTAGAACAATATCATTATAATACAATTAGATTATAGGTATTGTAGCTTATTTCTAGGTCTAAATAAACACTCTTTTTAGCACCCTCTGTGGTTCGGCGTTCTCCCGAAAAGTATGTTTTTTCTTCAGCTTCGGTCCTGCATCAGGATTACTTCAAATATTGCCCTTATTGTCTAACATGGGATCTATTTAGTGGCCCGCCGTTATTACTACATATGATTTGCAAATCAGAATCTGCGAATAATACAACAGGTAGTAACACGTCGCGACAAGCTGTGAAGACGAATTGAATAAATATAAATCGATTATTATGTATAACTCATCACCATCTATGATAATGTATTTATATATATTTTATATTACATAACTTATAGCTCTGGTGTAGTAATAGATCTAATAATGAAGCTAATCTCAACATTATCATCGATTTGGTTCTCATTTTGGTTTGGACCATAATCTCTATCAAAATTTATTAGCATTTTAAGGCATCAAAATGACAAGAGTATCCTTAACTTTACTCCGAAAAGAAAGCAAACCCTAATAAACGAAACACTTTTCGAACATTGCATAATCGTTTCTTGTTGTAGATCAACATGGCAGATATTAAAGAATAGTAGGCAGTAAGAAAAAATTTAAAGAAAATTTATCAACACTTTTTTACCAGAGAAGTAATAAAAATAACAACTAACAAAGATGTTTTATTTTTATGAAAACGTTGGAAATACCGTTGACATGAGACTGTAAACCTCTTATTACCGCAATATACTTTTCTAGCTTTATTGTTGATGATATTTTCTAAAATAAACAATGCATATGAGAGATTTCTGTTATTAAACTTATTCACTATTTTTGTTTATCATCATCGTCGTCTGCGAAGTACTCATAACTCTATATTTCAAGAAAATAATACCTTTCCATATAATCTTGTCGTCTTTGTATATAATCTTGTCGTTGGAAAAATAGAACAAGAATGCAGTTTATTTTCGACGGCATTAATATATTTTTGTATTAATCAGTCCGTTCCGAATAAGCGGTCCCTAATGTAAACAAAAATTAAGATCCAAAAATAACACTTCCTCCCTTGCAGAAATAGAGTGGCACTATTTTAAAAGTGCATTTGGAGAAGTTTCTACAGTCGTTTCTTTTTTACGCATAGTTAATAATTTTGGTGATTCTAAAAAAGTATAGGCATTTGGAACTGGATTCCTGGTCACCCTTTTGATAGCTACGTGGACAAAAAACCCCTTTTTGCCTTCTCTTAATAATTCCATCGAATTACTCATTACAAACGTTGGGGAAAATCATTTAAAATTATTTCCTCATCGACATTCGTTCCATTCTTCTGCGTATAAAGACAAATTCCGCAATTCGTTCGCTTCCCGCTTGCAAAACGCATACATTGGTTACTTTCACGGCATCGTAATAATGCAAAGAGTTGAGGAGATTAGAACATAATGGTGCCGTAGTGGGCGCGTGGGAACTCTCCCAGCGCTCACGTGCCGTTACACTAAATCCAACATTAATATGCTTGATTTAGATAAAAGCCGACTCTAATGAAGACATCACTTCGCCGGAGAAAAATGTACCAATAGATCTTAGTGACGATAGAGGCGACAAAATAATGTACCGAGTTTCCGACGAGTCGATTAATTATAAAGAAAACAAAACGTTGCGGCGTTGTTGAAATAGATAAAAAAGCATCGACTTTTTCGGTTCCAACGATGGCCACGCTCGCCTGTAAATATTTATAAGGTGCTGTTGAATAATACAAGTGAATGAACCATACGACTCGTATGTTGAGACATTCAATTATACTCCCATTCATAAATCGGCAATGATTCTATGCGGGCGTAGGTGTTGTTCATAAGTCACCGGACAATAAATCAGGCGCCCATGCATTAAATGTTGAACAATTTAGTAACTTACGTTGACTATATTTATATAACTCATTAAGCTTATTTATTAATTAACATATTTCGGAAAACCTAAATACCGTATCCTGTCCATTTTAAAGACTGATGGTTGAGTAAAACTTACCTCTGCTAAGTACTTTCGATAACCCGTAATGACACGGGGTTTCCGGATGCTAATGTTGTTTTCATTTACGGCCGTCGGAACCTTTTTAATGTTAGGAACATCCTTAATTTAGAATTACGAGTATTGTTGATATGAGTGTATTGAATATTAATAAAAGTTATCATTATGTGTGGTATGTCGCGTAGGCTCGCGCGCGTTTTACGTGCGCCGGCGTAGCGAGCAGCTCTGCGGCGGGCGCTTCGGCCAATTGTTCACGAGGGCAAATAATAGACAGTGCAGTACTGCTACTATTGTATGAACGCTCGCATACTGTCAAAATAGTACTGTTTTCTCCACGTGTGAAACTATCATTAGTGGTTCCGGATATATCGGACGTGTCGGATGTCGGGTGAGTCAGCGCGCCCACGATTGCGCGCCCACGGCCCGCCGGCACCCACAGACCTCTGCGAATCCTCGCACCGAAAGCTTGAATTCACTTCACCTTACCGATGATCGCCCACTACATCATTATACTTGAACTTTGCGCTACAAACGATGATCTATGTAGTTTTATTTTAATTATTTAAACATTCATGTATGGTATCTACTTACTTTAGAAATTTAAAATGGTCAAATACTTAGATTAAAAACAAAGCTAAGGCAATTTTATTTTTTATGACATACAAAGGACGAGGTAGACAAGTCTAGTAACAACTGTTCCTGAAAGAACTTACGCTTAGACGAATGCGAAACTTCTTTTCTATAACATAAGTTTTAGTAGCAACCAGCAAGTACATGCCTTTTGCTGAAGAGTGCAGAAACTCGATCCGAATGCACCGAACCGGGAGGGAACAGAGACTTGTCGCCTGCAGAGGCACACATCGCCGTCTAAATTAGACTCAGACTTTGTTACCGTGACAGATTTAGCGACGGCGTCTGCGGCGCGTCTAGGCTATTTGTATTTGGGTTTTGGCATTGGGCATTTCGCAGTCTCGTGGGAACCAGGGTTGAACGACTCTGGAGACAATGCGGTCGCGTGGTGCCATCTCTCGGGGGCTACCCGTAAGCTCGCCCACGCCCTCGCTGCATCCACACTATCTCTTATGAGAAACAGCGCCGTTTATGTTTATTCCTAAGTTATACACTTTAAACCATTTTGTACCTTATTACGGATTAAAAATTTTGTTGGATTTTAAAAAAATATATTGAACTTGGGTAATAAAGATTAGAATCGCACAAATTTCATATCAATCTAAGTAAGTTTACATACATATTCGAGAAAATTGAAAAACCAATACTGAAAAAAAACACATGCGTGCTTGAGCTACTTTATTAATTTCACAATTACATCACAAAGGTGTAACAACAACGACACTAAGATTCACCGTCTAACGATAAAATTACTACATATTCCAGCGGTGAGACGCAGTCTGGTTTTAAAAGTTAATGTCAAAATTTAATTTCCCTTAGTAACTACTATTCTTTTACAGTTCTGTTAAATTTATTTTAGCCAACATTAATGTCCACGTTAGGCACAGAACAAATAAACGTTAAAATGCTAAAGTCTAGGCAAATATCCAAGGGCAGTTGCCGGCGGGGTCGATAGTTGGGCAGCGACTGGACGCGAGCCAGAGACCGCGACGCCGTTAATCCACCCTCGCAAAACTATATCACCGGTATTACTGGCATTACCTGACTGCCGAGCGATTACAATAGATTTAAACAACCAGACGGATTTAAACCGAGCCAAACGGCTAAACTACAGCGGTTTCCTTTCCTATCAGGTGCCGACTAACTATATATCTACACTACTAGCTGTCGCCCGCGACTCCGTTTCTGCGGTTTTTTAAAAAAAATAGTAGCCTGTGTATTCTTCCACACTATTTTCTACACCTGTGCCAAATTTAATCGAAATCCGATGAACCGTTCTGGAAATATCTTCTAACAAATATCCATCCATACAACCAAACATTTGCGTTTATAATATTAGTCATAATTATATTGTACCGCGCAACGGCTATGGGCAATTGCCGCTTAGCTAGTGGAAATTGAAACACATTTTTGTGATATTAAACTTTATAATAATTAATCATATTATTATGTATTACAATAAAAAAATTAATTCCATTAATGTGTTCTCAGTTGATCGATGGTTGTAAACAACAGTGCGTGATAAAGTGCCCCCCTATCGTATGATAATCGAAATCATCGCGACTTTCTAAAAGTCACGGTACGGAACAGTTTCCGTGCGATTGCAATGTTTCGTGCACATTTGAATTTCAAATTGACGAAAAGAAAATCGTCACCGTGTAAATGATCCATTGTTGATTGCATCTTTCCAATACATTACATGAGAAAGTCGCTTAATCTGTGTTTTACTTAGCTTTTTAACATTACTAATACTAAACGAAAGAACAAATAGAAATTTATGTTATGATATTTTACAAGCGTTGTCTATGTAAGAATTTCGGGTAATGTCATTATATAAACGTTATTGAACCAAATTTAATTGATATTGTTTGTACGAAATTGCTTCACAACCGTTTCCGAATAGTTTGGCCGATTTCACAAAGGACTTAATTGGAATCGTAGACAGAAAAGTCAGCGTGTATAATCGATATAACATTTGACCGTATCTATTGAAAACGATATAAATAGAAAAATAACTGAAATAATGGTTTCATAGTTTTAATTTTAGAATATCATTTGTTGGATATAAATCTCACTTATGACTAATCATTTGTCGATTCCTTATGTTTATGTCTTCCCTGTTTATCCGTAAGAAGTAACAAGAGTTAACTATATTCATCATTATCAGTCATCGGGACGAAACATAAATATTTATGTTTTTTATAAAGATCAATATATTGTTTACGATTCATTAAAACGAATGTTTTTCTTGTATTGTTCCAGATGAGTGGCAAGCGCACGCGCAGCTATAGATGTGCCGTGCATCACAGAGATCGCGAGGTCAGCTCCGAAAACGACTTCCGTCTGCTTCTTGAAGATCCTACATTTTTTGCCAAGTAGGTAGTACATAAAAGCATACATGTAATTTGTTAGATTTATGTATCTTTATAAAAATTGTGCTAGGCTTTTTACTATTTTTTTTTATTTAAACTAAAAAGTTCGACCCTAAAAAGGCTTGTTTGCTTTTTTGTACAAAAAAGTTTTTATACCGTATCGCTCAATATCCGGTAAGCCATGGCGTCTTACGTCATTTTCTAAATTACTCGTCATGTTAAATGCATATAAATTTTTCGTGTAACAAAATTTAAAATGTAATTACAAATAAATATTTAAAATTGTACAAAATCTAGAAGTGATTTAGTTCGTTATATCAATGTTTAAAATCGAATTTATGTCTTTCTTATACTTTTTATGTTCAGTTATCGTGTCACGATGACATGTGGTGTGGCTGTAACGATGAAATAGTTTAGAAATTACTTCAATAAGAGCCAAGTGTATCGTGAAAGTAAGTCGATTGAATGCGATTTGCAACGCACTCTTACGAAAATCTCATTGTTATAAATTCTCTCGTGTTGCGACTGTTTTTGCTATATCAGCCAATGTTCTAAACTACCATAGAACTGATCTACCTTTAAATGGATCATAATGTGCAAGGTTATTAAAAATATTTATGCAAAAGTTTATCAGTTCTATTTTGAACTTATGTAGCTTAAAAAAGTTGAATTGTTTTTAATATGAATGTTGTTCTCTTTTTGCATAGGATGGTGCACTTGGTGGCGATGGAGGTGTTGCCGGAGGAGAGGGACAGAAAGTACTATCAAGAGCGTTACACGTGTTGCCCGCCGCCGCTTTTTATCATCTGCGTCACTCTGCTAGAGGTAAACATTCTCCATTGATTATTGAATAAACCAATGCTTCTTTCTACCCGATGATGGTGGGATCGAAAGATTAAATCTTAATTAACTTTTACCTAGATTTAGGCTAGATGGTATTATTTTATTTCATTCCTGGATATAATTATTGTTTTTTTTTACCAATTAAAAGAAAACGATTGTTTTCATTTCAATCAAAAGATTGGACAAAAGTCCTTGTAGAGTATCGCAGCTGTCATTGAAATCGTTTCTCAAGACATAAAACAATGCCTTATTTCGTCGATTCTTGGGATAAAATTATCTGCGACAAAAACTGGTTAACAATATCTTTGTAGACGCAAGTAAATAATTAGCTACTTTCGTAATAAAACGAAACGTACCGAATACGGTACATTTATTTATGTCCAACAATCTTTATCATCGACAAATCGCTTTGTTGATCCGTCTCTCGTCATCTGAAACCAGTAGATACCTTCTACCTTTAGATGGCAACCGCCTTCATACTTGCGTCCATACCTTTATTTTGGATTGCATTTTGTAATTTTCTTATATCAATCCTGACATGAGAAATGTGTTCGACTCGCTGCCGTTTTTCTGCATTTCGGTACGCTTTGTCTCTGTACGTAATGCTACACGGCAAAGAACATCACTTTCTACTTGCACCTAACGCTGTCGATCCCCGCTCTAGTTGGCTCGGTTAATTAAAAAGTGTAATTGCGGATTTCACATCGCGCCAGCGACGCTTTACGTGAATCAACAATATACACGCGCATCAAGACTGTTAAAGTTGATTCATTTGGCCACAAGACGATTTGTGTATGGTGTGTAGTATTCAATGGTATTTCCTCTAGATAAATAATATATTCAAAACTATAGCAATAATTAATTAGTAAGACAACATTACGGTTTATCAAAAAAGGTTAATCAACTAAAAAAGTCAATATCAAATTTGATATAATCATAATTGACCTTTATTAGATGCCTTACTTAAATTGCTTGCAAATATCGGATGAAGATAAACACTTTCTAATTACGATTTTAATTGCAAATTTCAACGTTAATTTACTGCTAGTTATAAACGGTTGAGGAAAACGTCGCCGGAAAATGTGCATGACACAGATATAAGACATGTGAAACTGACAGGCTCCGTACATTTGCATCGGGACTACTAACATGCAATGAACTATGTTCTATTACTTAGAGAGCTTGCCGCTTAGTATTGTGAAGTATTTACATATTTCCCACTACTTAATGAGAGACCTATTCGCGCATTCTAAGTCGATTTTTAAATTGTTCGATTTGTTTGATTTTTTGAAAAATATCTAGATGTTATTGTTATGGATACATAGCCATTAAAATCCTATTTTAAGCAAATATGTACGTTGTTATTAGCTGGGCGTGTTCGCGTGGTACGCGTGGGGCGCGGGCGGTGTGGCAGCGGCGGCAGGTCCGGTGCCGGTGGACTCCCCTCTGGTGTACCGGCCCGATCGCCGCCGTGAACTTTGGCGATTCTTCACCTACAGTGTGGTTCACGCCGGCTGGCTGCACCTCGCCTTCAACCTCCTAGTACAACTAGCGGTGAGTACTCATTACAAAACGCCTGCTCTCTTATCAACTCCTGGTACTCACATATTTCTCGTTTAAAAAAATAGCATAGTAAATATAACTACTATGTATTTATGCTCTCCTAGTACTTCTGTGCCCTTGGCTATAAGTTCTTAAAAATAATTTATTACTTAACCTACTTTTCTTTTTAGTTTTTAGTTAAAAAAAATGAGATACAAGAAATTAAATTTGGAAGAACCCACTATTTGTAGTGGTCAGCCACTGATATAGCTCAGTTGTATTTGAACCTTTGATTCGCGGAATTGTGCGTGTATGTAACCGCTACACTATGATGTGGTTCATTGCTAATGCAGACACTGCGAAAGGAAATATTTATATCGCTCTTGCTCAGTACATGTGACTAATAGTCTCCTCATTCCTTTACCGTCCAATGCATATCCTTAAAATTTATCTACACTTGTAAGTAACCACGTTCTTTTGGCTACAAGGTCAAATTCTAGATTTTAATTTATTATTATTAAAAACCATTACACCCATATTGCTCTTACTTCCCCGAACGTTTTGAAACTAACACTTTCGTATTAACTGGTCAAGTAGTCATTAACTACATACGTAAATTTAATGATTCCTTCACTAATTAATCGAAACTAATACCTGAGTAAAGTTCAAAGTACGACAAATGATTAACAAAGTGGGATACAAGTGGTCGTTAATCACTCGCCGGTCGCGGCTACTGACGTTTGTTGACTTCTCTTTACTGTTGCGGTTTGTCATTGCCTTGTGTTTACGTATAATCGGCATAAATAACAAGGCTGTTATAACAGTTTTCATTTGCGTACCAAAGAAAAATAAATGTTTTTGAGAGAAATAAGAGCTGGTCAAAATAATAAGTTATTATGTATGTGCCATGAGAAATTTCAGATAATTTTATTCACTCTTAATGTATTAAAGTAGTTTAGTATATTTCTTTTGAGCTCATAATTAATAAGATAAAATCCGATGTTTTTTTTTTGTTCTTAAACTCTCGGAATATGGCGTTATCATAGTAGCATTAGTGTTTAATTTAAAAACCTTGTGATCACATATTTACAATTGAGAAATGTCTACAACAGCTTATTGTTACGAGATGTAATTACTGAATGTACACTGCGTCCGTTATTTCCATATTTGATGAGCCTGTGATATAAAAACCGGCATAAACTTTAATGATTTAAAAAAGTATCTGCAAGACAACAGTTATAACAACATTATTGACGTCATAATTATCCATTACGTATTTAATTTTAAAATATATTTATTTCTGACATTTTCGGAGATTAAACGAATGATGGTGGTTATTGTGGGATCTATTTTAAGTACACGTTATTTTTGTTTGTCTTAAACCGAACCTTTAACCCTAAAAAGTGAGATCGTATTACTTTAATGGAGTGTATGGTGAAAGGTTGTGTTGTGTGGTCTGAGCTTACTTGATGGCAGATAGTGAGGTCATCCATGTCGTCAGGTCGTCACGGCAGACCAATAAGGCTAGATCTTTACACGCCAAAAAGTGGCAAATTAAATTTAATTATTGTCATCATAAAAGAAACAAAACATTAGTCTTAATTAGTTCAATTGCAATTTTTTTTTAAATATTCAATGACTGTTCAAATCATTAATATTTCTAGAAATCTCATGCATGAAAAAACTACATTGCTGCCGATATATCATGCAAGTCTGTTTGTTATGCATTGCGCTGTACAGTTAGTGATCGATAACCTTGTATGGTATATATTTTTTACGGCGATAAATCACGATCGACGTAGCAGTAAAATATACGCGGACACACGCTGTATCGCTAGACCGGAACGCGGATACCGAACCTAGCGGATTACAAACGGATCACTCGCGGATCTATATCAACGTAAAGTGGAAACTGAGAGTAAAAATTAAATACACTAGTCATAGTACAACTGCGAAATGAAATCGAAATTTCCTACGTTATATTGTGTGCGACACTGAACTGTATGTTACAGTTAAAGTGTTCACGTATTGCACCGCTGCACTCGTAGCGCTGTGTGCACCCGACTGATAACACTTACCGTTTAGTGCAATGACGCTTTTGTTACAATTATTTTTGTAATTTTATTTGAACAGCGATTGCATTTGTACTTATGTGCTATATTGTTGTTGTGGCAGGTGGGTCTGCCCCTGGAGATGGTGCATGGGGGAGTGCGATGCGGGGCGGTATACCTAGCGGGCGTACTGGGCGGCTCGCTGGCAGCCTCCGTGCTGGACCCGGACGTATGCCTGGCGGGCGCGTCAGGTGGCGTGTACGCGCTGCTGGCGGCGCATCTCGCCAACGCCCTCCTCAACTTCCACACAATGCGATACGGCGCCGTGCGCCTCGTCGCCGCACTCGCCGTTGCCTCCTGCGACGTCGGTTTTGCCGTGCACGCCAGATACACTAAGGTGAGTTTGCTACAACAAATATGACTAACAAGCGAGATAGGACTAAGATTATCATCATAAAAATTCAATAAATGTCAAGATAATTAAATGAAAATTGTTCAAGAAGAATCTAATAAAACATTATTTATCCACACGAACATGAAAAT
>NW_013531107.1:1115753-1173235 GCF_000836235.2 Papilio xuthus | reverse complement strand
CCGTTGCCTCCTGCGACGTCGGCTTTGCCGTGCACGCCAGATACACTAAGGTGAGTTTGCTACACCAAATATGACTAACGGTCAAGATAATTAAATGAAAATTGTTCAAGAAGAATCTAATAAAACATTATTTATCCACACGAACATAAACATTTGATATCGTATTTCAAAAACAAGTTTGCCCGAGTGATAGATGTGAATGTTGTTGCATTATGTCAGGAGGCGCCGCCGGTGTCGTATGCGGCGCACGTAGCGGGCGCGCTGGCGGGGCTGACGCTGGGCCTGCTGGTGCTGAAGCACGCGCAGCAGCGGCTGTGGGAGCGGCTGCTGTGGTGGGCGGCGCTGGGCGCGTACGCGGCCTGCACACTGTTCGCCGTGCTGCACAACCTGCTGGCCGCGCCCGCGCCTGACCTACACTACCTGCCCCCCGACCCGCCCAACGCCGGATTCTGATCGGTCAGTATTTACAACAAAGTATATTATCGACGATGTTTATTTCATTTAGTTTTTTTTGTAACATAAGTTAACAAATAAGCAAACGGCTTGTACGGTAATACGCACTTAACAGGAAATGGTTCACCATTTTGCTTTAAATTTAGAAAAGTTTTTTCAACTTTAACTTGTCAAAATTAAATTTAACCTTTTATTTATATAATTTTCAGCGAGGCGCTGCATAACACGGAGCACCATAGCGCGAATGTCCGCCGCACTGAGTCCCGGGCCGCGCGTATTGCTGCCAGATACCTCAACATTACATTTACCAGGAAATTATTTAAAAAAAAAACTAATTCGACGTACACTGGCAGCACTTTGGCACTTGCGATAAAATAACGTTGATGAAGATTTGTGTAAATATATTAAACGTGCCAACGATACGCGCAGTGCCACCGACGGCTTTGAAAGTTTATAATTCACGGCTTTGTAGACTGTTATTTAAGTTCTTAATTTTAAGCGTACTATGAATGATATTAGTAAAACTTTTTCGTTCAACTAGTCTCAAGAACGTCATAGGATCAGTGATTTTTCTATTCTAGTTTCCAAACTTTTATAACATCTTCCAATTTCATAATTTCCATTACTAGTATCATTTATATTATTCATTAGATATCAAAGCCTAAATGAAAAGTTCACGAAGCCAGCGTGACTGACTCAAAACACGCCTAGTCAATTTACCTTAGTGTGATACGCATAAGTAGTGTTATGATTGCAGGAGGCTCCACTGCCCTTTACCCTGACTGCCCAAACAATAAGCTCATACAATCAATCTATTATGTTTTAAATCAATTAACTTTATGTTCACGACCTCCGATTTTAATATGTCAAAGTATGTTTCCCAGCCGCCTCCTCGCGATACTTAATTGTTAAGTAGTCTTAATTGTATTGAATAGGTGAACTATTTTTGTACCAACAGTCTGCGTCCGTAGTGTTAGGTTTGAAGGCGTTACCGACTAAATAAGTTCCAATGTGGACCGCGGCCTTACTGCTTCCTGGACGCAATGCTCACGTCACAAACGTCAAACTCAAATGTCTTTTGTACTCAACATTGCGTTCAGGCAAAGGTCGACATCGTTACGGCCAACACACCAAAGATTAGAATAAAAAAAGTCGTCCATGCTTAAAATAACGAAAAATGACACTTTTCCATCCTAATTCGATCGAAGTTGTTTCAACGATAAACGTTTTTAATTAGATTTTTGCTCATTTTTAACTTTATCATAGATGCGCTTCACTGATTTTAATGAAAGTATTATTAATTAAGTAATACGTTATGCTCAATTGCAATGATTATTAATCTGTTTGTAATAAGATTATGCTCAAAAGTGAGTTTTTGTTTTGTTTTGTGGGATCGATTGATTTATTTATTGTATTGTTTTTTTAAACTGTCAAGTGAATTCGTCCACATCCGGAAGACAACGCTGATTACCTATTCTGATTTTTAGGTATTTCCATGTTTTAGTGAAATATCCTTCTACTCATTAGTGAATAGATTGTATTATAATAATGTGCCTGATTCCTATTACTGTAAACTTCATTGTATACTTTTTATTGTAATCGAATGTCACAGACCGACTGAATTTTTGTATAAATTATTATTACAGAGTGTTTTCATTTAATTTATTTTAAAATTTATCTTAAGTGTGAATCAAAATAATAATTATGTGATTGTAAAAAAAAATAAGAATGATTACGATTAAAATAATTAAAAATTCAACATGATTTCTATTTTTTGTACCTTTCTATAGGAAATCTTTGCAATGATTCAAACGTGAAAAGGTCAGTAGAAACTAAGTGAATTCATGTGATACAATTTAATTAAAAATTTCAACAATTATGTATTTACATCACATACTATAACACATGATGTCAAACAATCACATATGAAACATATAAACATTAATACTTCATTTTATTACAAATAAACTTAACAGGACAAAAAATAAGTAAATAACAATGGAAGTAAAAAAAAACCTTTTGATAGAAATTAAAATTATGACCCTGTATTTATATAATTTTGGAAATAATACTTAAACCAATATAAATTTAAACAAAAGTCTACTTAAAATATGTGTAAACAAAAGTCTTGAATTGGAAAAACGAACCAAATGTATTTAACATTCCAAGGCCAATTAAAGTCATGTACACTAAACTCAAAGAATTTTTTATCAAATATAATGTACCTAGAAAAAAAAATCACAGTAAAAATTTGTACTTTTTTAATGCTACAAGTCAATTTTATTTTTATTTGTCACATTTACGAAAATTTATTGCGCACTTAAGTTACCTCTCACATAGTTTGTGTATCTAATTGCAAAAGCTTATGCTTTTTAAATAAATAGTACTGTAATATTCGGGTATTGAATTAAACTCGAAAGGTGAGTAGGTGACAGGCATGTACAGTTAAGAACAATTATTTCCTACCCATTTTCTTGCAATGTCACTTTACAATAATACACATGCTAAATTATACTGTTTTGTGTACTATACACAGGCATGAGTGGGAAAGAAATTTTATTTTTGATTGCACACTAGAAGTATGTTCTAAACAAGCTGACAGTGGCCTGCACCCACAGCGGTGTCTGCCGGCTCTGCAGCGCCGCTCCGCACTCTGCTGCGTGCCGGTGCAACATCTCACACTCCTTGTGCAGCCTCTCCTGGAACACAATCAAATATTAAGTTCACAAAAATCAACAGAAACCTCTCCTTTTCCTAATGGAGGGTCGGAACAGTATGTACAACTTTTCCAAATATCTAGATCTAATAGTCTAACAAAAATGTCTATAGTTGATGCATTAGAAATATAGCAGTTTGTTATGACGATGAGATGATCATATTCCACTGTTATCTGTTTTTTTTTAAGCCACTGTAAGGGAATGGTGTTTCTTCAGTGAAAACTCAGTAATGTTACCTGTAACTGAGGTGATATGGTAAATATGGCTGCCTGCGCCTCGAGGTCTCTCTTCACTGAGCGCTCGCCGAGGTTAGCAGACCCAATCACTGTCGCCCAAGGCCGGCTGCTGCCAGGTGGGTAGTACCTACAAGTTAACATGAGCATAAAAAAAAATTAATTCGTAAAAAACATTGTCTTTTAAAAGGGGCAGCAATATCAATTTTAAAATATAAAAATTGACCAATCTGTCAGAGTAAAATATTTACAACATAAGGATATTGTGACATACCATAATCCTTTAGCATGAAAAGTCCATTCTGGTCTCTCATACTCCAGCATTAGTATCCTACTTGCTTGATTGGTATCAACAACTCTTTCCCAAAACCTGCAAAATGAATAAATTTTAGTAACATTAATATTATTAAACATGCATTTGTTTGACAAACATTTATGAATATTAAAACACTTTGTGAATTTATAAAAACATAGGATACTTACTTTTGAGCGATTAATGAATATGCATGCGGAATACCACCAGCTGGACCTGCTGCTCCTAAAAACCCATTTGCCTGAAAAAATTAACACCATACTTGAGTTTCAATAAATAGCCATTTGTTTTGTAAATTTTATTGCTATTTTTCTCACCACCAAATTGCTTAGGGCAACATTCATACAAAAAAAGAAAAAGAAAGTTTTGTTACTTACATTTGGATGTGCCATTAATAAACTGATATTAGCCTTGCAAATCTTTAACAAAGTATTGGCATAATTTTCAGTTAAATTAAAGTAACCAGTAGCCAATCGGAGATAAGATCCTTTGGGTGCTGAGGAGAGAATGTTACAGGTTGCATCTTCATCTTGAGTGATGTCAAATTCTCCCATCTGTATTAAAGGAAACACCCATGTGTCCTTTGTACCTACAGTACAGGATAAGATTTTAAAAAAAACTTGTTTCTTTTTGTTACAAATAATTATAGGTGATGAAATTCATGTCTTTTACCATCATTAGCTGAAGACAACTTCACAGTTTGCTTCTTTTTCCACTTGTCAATTAAGCTTACAATGTTTTTGTTAACATCCTTAATTAATGTTTCCTTAGAATACTGTGTCTCATTTTTACTACAATCTTGTTTACTAAACTTTGTAACTTCATCTGAAATAAATGGATGAAATAAATATTTTTAACCTAAATATAAAATATGAAAACTAAAACAAAAGAAAATAAATAAAACTTACACAGGTGTCATACCTATGAGTTCTTGATAAAAATTTGCAAGATCTACATCTTCAATTTCAATATAGCGATCTTGTCTTTTTTGAAAATAATCATTTGAGCAATTGGCACCACTCAATAATATTGAATCATCAGTAATGTATAATTTCATGTGTTGTAGTCCTAGAATTTCATTATAACGAGCAGGTAGAAGTTTGGACCAGGAGCCTTGAAGACGAGGTGTCTGGTATAAGGACAATTTACACTGATCTTGAGCAACTTTCACTAATTCTTGCACCATACTACGAGAATTAACTTCCCCGCGAGTACCTCGCTGATAATCCAACAAGACATCCAATTTTAATGTTTTATTTGACATAAGATTTTCCCGTGTAATATCCAGTAATTTCTTTTCCAAGTCCCCTGTACCAATGTACAAACTAGCAACTGATATGCGACGATTGGCATTTTTAAATCTTTCACACAATGTATCATAAAATTTCCCTGGATCCGTTATTATATTCACTTTACTACTGTTTACTGGAAAACATGGTGAGATATTATAAAACCAATTGAAGCACTGTAGCTCGGTCGACTTAAATCTAAGTGACATATTTCCTTTGACTAATATATTAAGTATTTATAAGGACTAGCAACAATGACTTTATAAAGTAATTTGAATTGAATTTTCTTCGGTTGTAACACATTAAATAATAAACTAAGACTGAAATGTAATTCTGAAATCATTTCATAACTGTGTGACTTATCAACATTTGACATTTGAGGTTGACGTTGACAATTGAGATCCTTGGTTGACGTTGAAACTGAATTGCCAGAAAATTAACTTCAGTTCTACCTAAATCTACTCTGAAAAAAAAATGTTGAATGTTTGCAAAATAATGAAAATTAATTAAATAACATCTTACATACTTAGTTAATTTATTATGATTTAAATATAACATTTATTCATATTAATATAAATCTTCTATTAAATAGTAAATTCGTTTTCTCACTTATTTTCATACAATAACAATAAAATGTAATAAATATACATCTGTATCTTTAAACCTTTAAATATCACTTCACATAATTTTCTTCAAGTACTTCGCCCTGCTCAATACCATAGAATAACTTATCATCTTTTATGTAAGCCCAAGACATTCTCTTTGAGGAAAAATATACTCCGACATCACCATCCTTTGATAAAGTTATTGCACCAGCTGTGTTTTTCAAGCGAGAAGTCATAGCTGCAACAAATTAACATAATAATAAGAAAAAAAAAATTATTGAATCCTCATATGCTTACAATACTAATAGTAATTTTACCTGTAACCGCCTCTTTTGTAGCTGTGTTTGCATCAACTCCACTTTCCATTAGTTTTATAATGCTATGTGCCAAGCAGACCTTTAGAATTGATTCTCCATGACCTGTATAAATATGAAATAATACCTTTCATAAATGTAAAACTTTAAAATTACTCTAAACTCCAAGGGTACAATAAAGATTAAATGTAAGCAGCACTTTCGCTATTTTTAGCAAATTCAGGGGCCTGCTTGCTCATGTGTCCACTTCATACTATGAATAAAATGACAACTACTACGGGAAGGAACAGATATCTTCATTATTCAATAAAAATAATAATAGAATATCACATCAATATATGTACAGTACATTTTGCCAACATATAAGAGACCATGGCCTTATTGATACTGGGAATGTACAAGTCTGATAAGATAAATTCAAGAGAGACATTTATTGTAATCGTAATATTTGTCAGGAAGATTGACAGCCTTAATTCCATTACTCTTATTGACACACTTAACATGAGTGAATAAATTTATTGTTTTGTTGATATAGACACATTTAAAGATGTAAAAATCTAAAACCAATAGACTATTTCTATATAATAAAAGTAAAAATATTTTACTCAAACATCCAATATTGTGTTACAACCTTACACATAGACAGTCACTTACAAAAACAACAATCGTAATGACTCTACACACAGGAAATAAGTCACTTAATTCCTGGAATATGATTAGAAAATAAAAAAAATGTATTTTGATACCTGTTGAAGAGACACCTCCAATATTGTCATCTGCATAAGTGCCACTGCCGATTTGTGGTGTGTCTCCAATGCGACCGACCACTTTACCAGTCATGCCACCTGTGCTTGTAGCTACAGCTATATGACCATTGACATCAATAGCTACAGCACCCACTGTTCCAACACCACCCTGTTGAAGTAAACAAAGCAATTAACTGTTTTATTGTTTTTGATCTCAAGTCTACTGTTTTAGGATACAAATTGTAAAACATAAGATTGTATATATTGTCTTTTAAATGTGAACCTGATGAGTAAATGCTAGTTGCAATCTTTAAAATGGTAGCAAAAAATAATATTATTTTTCACACAAATAAATTGTAAATAATTGAAAAATAAAAATATACTTCTTAAGAAATTAAATATTATAACATACTTCTGCAATGCCAACTTCAGTCTTTCCAAATTCACCACCATTCTCCAAAAACTCTTTTAATGCAGCTTGTGCATTTTCACTTATTAATGATTCCTGGGGCACTGTTGGGAAGCCCTAAAATGTTATTAACAATTAAATCAAAATTAATACATAATATGGTAGGTTCTGAAACTTCTTAAAATAATTCTGCCATTACCTTATCTAAAGCAAACTGCTTAGCACCTTGTCCACCAATCAATGAGTGTGGTGAGTCTGTAAGAACCTTATGAGCAATGCTAATAGGATGAAGAAAATCTTTTATTAATGTCACCGCTCCAACATCAAGATTTTCACCGCTCATTATGCTTGCTTCCATTTCTACTTCACCGGCCAGATTCAATACTGAGCCATATCCTAAAAAAATGATGTTAGACTAACTTTTTTTAATATTTAGGACACAAAGCAAACCCATTATTTTAAATGTCATGATAACTTCAGTTAAATTTACCTTTTTGACAAAAATATTAGCACAATTGAATAAAAGATATCTAGTTTCATAAAGCCATAAGTACTAAAACTCTATTTTCTGTAATGTTAGGCAAACCTGCATTAAAATTTTCATCTTTCTCCATAGATACAACAGCTGCTTCAACTGCATCAAGAGCACTACCATTATGTTGTAACACTCTGTAGCCCTCTCTCACAGCCAATCTCACCCCATCCAATTTGCCCTGCACTCTGCTTTGGGCTATGTCACCTGCACCCCCATGGACTATTAAAATTGGCTTCATTGCCTGAAGAACAATTATTAACAGCCACCTTAAGGAACTTTTAAATTATACGAAAAAAAAGACAATGAAATTCTATTTTAAAAATATTCGCAACTACCTTCATGTTTATCATTCAAAACAAATTCAAAGAGCAATGATCGGATGCAGTCAAAATGCAGTTGAATACTTCACGCGTAAACATTAAGCGTATTGGAAGATATTATTATTGTTTTATCTACTTACTGCTACTTACATACAACTAGGTCAAACGTTAGGTAATACAATTATATAAAGTTGCGAATAAATGACACATAAGCTACTTATCATGTTTTACCAGCGTACCGTATGCGTTTGTAAATATTTACTTTTAAGTATATATTATCTATTAAACACACATAAAACTCACATAAAATTGTTTTGTACATATGGCAAGAAGAAATACTAATACATTTCCATTCATGGTTTCCCGTGGTTTCCTTATTTGTTGTTTTAAGTAAATTAAATAAATAAAAGGATGTATACAGTATACACTTGGTATACACTGTACAATGTACACAGTGTCCACCTGTACACACACAGGCACAGAATTACAAAGCTAGAGCTAGAGCATATATATATGAACAACCGAACTGTACATTGCTTGAAGTTCAATTTCTCCAGGAATATTTATATACATATAAATAAAGCCTAGATATATAGATACGCATTTGAGATAAAGTCGCAAGAGCTTGTTTGAAAAGATAAGAAGATAAACACTCATCTTTATCAAGGATAAATGGTGAAAATGAGACGAGTATTTAAAGGTGTGGTAAAGTTTAAAAAATTAGCTTCATTGCTATTATTTAGTTATCTCTAATAAGGCCAGAAAAACAAAAACCTTAATATAATTATCTTTATATTCACCACCCAGAGGGGTATGCAGAATTTTAGACTTGACCTCTCAATTAACTGGTTATTGGTATTCTCTACCCTGTACCCCGTTTGATTCCAATAATTTGTCTATATTTTTATGAGAGAAAGTTTGAATAACTGTGATATGTTTTTTGATATTCCAAATTCGTCTAAAAATTGAGTAAATTATTTTTCATAAGTGTCAATATTAATACGGTCTAGAAAATCATCATCTGGCAACACTGACATGATGGGTAGACAATGTACAAAATTGAATGAATAGATAGAGGCGAATATTGCATTGCATATTGCATAAAAAACAAATTGTTGTAAAAATGGTGGGCAGGCTTACGAAGTAGAAATAATGTCAATTATTTACATATAAAATTATTGTGATGTGTTGGTGAATCATTCAAAACGATGTCCACACCAGTGTCAAATCGAAAATATGGGGCACAGAAAATTCGACTCACAAGTATGCTCTTCCTTTCACAATTTACTTACGATATTGATGTATTCGATATCTTTTCTAATAATGTTGTTATTTGATTTTAGTACTGTGTGCAAGAAACTTGGTCCGGAGGGATCTTTTCCGTAAGTTAAACATATTTAATAAACTTGTTTTGCAACAATTATGCTGTTTCCGTTGTATTACATCAAAGTTAGCTAATGCATTAAACTATCTTGTACTGCTAGTTATATGCAGTTGTGTTATGGTTTTATTATTTTAATAGTATGTTTACAAAGTTAGTTATGGAAATTATAACTTCGAATAATATTTATTTCGTCATGAGTTTCGATACTTTTGTGGCCCCAATTATAAATTCATCCGAATCATATTTTTATCTTCTATTCATTAAAACCGCAAGTTGTTAAACCTGAGTAATTTGAAAAATCAATGTCTAAAGAATTCATAGCATTATGACATCATGTATGATGTTTACTAATGTTTTTAAAAACATTTAGAGAAACTGATATATAATGATTGCCTTAAATTTATAATGCATTTGCTGTACCAAAAAATATTTGAGTAAGTAGTACCTATTTTGCATGAAATTTGTTTTCAATAAAAGTTGATAATGTGAGACCTTGACCAATTTTTTATTTTTTATTTCAAGGCTTACCAGACCCATTTGTGAAAATATCAGTTGATGGCAGTGGTCAAGTATATTCTACAAATGCAGTGAAAGCAACTTTAGACCCAAAGTGGAACACACATTATGACTTGTATCTCTCTAAGGGTGATGGCATCACAATCAGGTAATAAAACTATATTTTATTCTTTATGTTATTTTGATATTTATTAGATTTCTGTTTTTGAGTGGTTGCTTTTTAAAGCACTTCAAGAAGTAGCATGATCTTTGTGTTGTGATTTTTATTAATAACAATCATCATCAGCTCACTATATGTCCCCACCGAGGGGCTCGGAGCCTACCCTAAGTTAAGGGTGATAAGGCCCTGGCGCTGGCCCAGTGCGGGTTGGTTGACTTCACACATATCTTTGAATTACTTTAATAATAATGATTTGCTTAATTGAAATTAACCCGAAAGAAGTGTAAAGACATGCATAAAACAAAACATTCAGTCAAATTATTTTTATTTATATTGAATATACTAGCGGTTGACTACGCTCCCACTTGATCTTAAGTGATGATGTGGTCGAAAGATGTAATTAACATGTTGTTTCATAAAGGAAGAATTTGTATTTTACTATTAATACAAATTGTAAATGAATATGACTTTAATTTTTCAGTGTTTGGAACCAACGAAAAGTACACAAAAGGCAAGGGTCTGGATTTCTTGGTTGTGTACGAATTCAACCATCAACAGTGCATAAATTAAAAGATACAGGCTGTAAGTAAATTGTTTTTTACAATATACTGCATAGACAATTTAAGATAAGAAATTCAATACAAAAGCACAATCTCATAATAAATTTCATTATTCACTTTGATATTAATATTGAATACTGTGCAGGATCCACTTTTGCATACAATGTCTAATCTTGTCTGTGATTTAATACCTTACTGTTACTTAGATCAATGTTTGGAACTATGCGAAGAAAATCTAGGAAAAGCTTGTGGTGTTCGAGGCCAAGTTATCGTGTCTCTGCTATCGAGAGATAGTACAAGAGGAGAGCCAGCCTCAGCTGCAGGTGAGGGCTCCCCATTGGCAGTGGTGGGGCCTGCTGGAGAAGTTCGTGCACCGAGGGACCCACCAATTAATAATACAAATGTATCACATTTACCGCTGCCCCCGCACTGGGAGGAGAGATTTACGTCAAGTGGCAGGTAATTGTGCTTAAATTATATTAAAAAGTTACTTAGTTACAATCCTAGGATAGGTTTTTCAAATCAATGACATTGTTCGATAATTTATTAAAAATAGAGGCTTAAAATCTGAAAAAACGTAAAATAGTAAGACTTATTTTAATCACTCTACAAGTTATATGATAATTTTCAGGCCATATTACGTTAACCATGCACTCAGAAGGACCCAGTGGGAGCGACCGACGTCGGAAGACCTGAGCCCTGCGACCACGCAGCCCAGCTCTCCTTCGCCACCCACACCTGCCTCCCCCGCCTCGCCAATGTCCCCCAGCTTACCCGGATCCCCTGCCTCACCATCGTCACCTGTCACCGAATCGGATGTGTCACTAGTCACATCAATTTCTTTAAGGTAAACTTGTGACTTGTGTTCATTTTTTCAATTATCTAAATACCTATGTGTATGATAAGTCCAACCTACAAAAACTAATAAATTGGGAAAAGTCCAAAGAAGCCTTCCAAAATAGTTCTAATTATTGTACTTTCCAATCATGACTTACTAAACCAAATTTAAATTCCAGACCGGAGCCTCAGCCGCAAACAGCAGTACGTTCGCGGCAAGTGCAGAATCCGTCTTCGCCCACTACTCCGTCGACCACGCCCTCCCCCACCATACCTATAGCAGCAACGGACTTGCCGCCCGGATATGGTCATTATATATTATATAATTAACCTTTAAACTACTTAAGAATATTTATTTTTATGTGAATAAAATTCCGACTTTCATCAATTTTGTCTTTATCCTTATGTTTAAGAGACTATGTTTAAGTGTGAATAAAATGTTGACATCATTACATTTTAAAATTAATGTATTATTTTATGGATAATAATAACATAATGTGTATTTGTATAAATATAATATTGTTTCAGAGATGCGTACAACAGCACAGGGCCAGGTGTACTTCTACAACGGCGCGACTGGTGCGTCTTCGTGGCATGACCCGCGCGTGCCCGCCGCGTTGCAACACCGCGCCGCCGCTGCCGGCCCGCTGCCGCCCGGCTGGGAGATGCGCCTCGCACCATCCGGCAGACCTTACTTTGTTGATCATAACCATCGTACCACGCAGTTCACTGATCCCAGACTGGCTCTTTCTGCTAGACTGGTGAGTTTATAACAGTAGAATAGACATGTATGTACATGTCAGTTAGAAAATCTTTACTTATTGAACCTCTCATTCTCAATAGCAATGAAACCTTATACTTATGGGTCAATTGGTACTGGATTCCGTTTTGTTTAATTTTACCTTGAATAACAAAAGTCGATCGCTTTACAGGGTAATGTTTTCATTTCGCAGCCGACAGCTGATTCGACTCCAGCACCGGCGTCACCTGCAGCGAACGTGACGCCTGTGGTCAGCGCGAATGGAGCTGCACCCGGCGAGCCGGAGGCTGACGCGCTGCCAAAATATAAGCGCGATCTGGCCGCTAAAGCCCGCGTGCTGCGCGCCGAGCTGCAAGCGCTGCAGCCGCAGACCGGACACTGCAGGATTGAGGTACACATACAATCCTGTCCGATAGACACAACCTTATACTTGCAACTAATAAACCCAGCCTCACCATAAGGTGAAATAAAACAACAGCAATATTCTAATTATTTGCATTTTAGGTATCGCGCAACGAAGTACTAGAAGAATCGTACCGTCTAGTGATGAAGTTGCGCGGCAAGGAGCTACGCAAGCGGCTGCTGGTGAAGTTCCGTGGCGAAGAGGGTCTGGACTACGGCGGTGTGGCGCGCGAATGGCTGCATCTGCTGGGCCGCGAGCTCTTTAATCCGCACTACGGACTCTTTCAGTACGCGAACGCTGGCGATGACAGATACGCGCTGCAAATCAATCCCGATTCTGGCGTAAGAAAATATATTTTTTTAAGTAACATGAAACATCCAATTTAAAATTTATTAGAGAACTAATGGGGATAGAGAATTTTATACTATTGCCATTTTACTATTTTAAAGTTTGTTTTGTTGCAGGTGAATCCCGAGCACCTGTCGTACTTCCACTTCGCGGGACGCATCCTGGGCGTGGCGCTGTTCCACGGGCACCAGCTGGACGCCGCGTTCACCGCGCCCTTCTACAAGCAGCTCCTCGGTCGCGCCATCACGCTCAGGGATATACGCGACGTCGACCCGGAACTGCATCGCTCTCTGTCTTGGATGCTGTACGTTTCTACCAACATTACAACCATCCAACTACACGACAGGATAGTTTGTTTACTGGTTGAAAATGATTACACTATATATTTATTTCTTTATGATAATTTTCAGAGAAAACAGCATAGCAGGCGTCATAGACACGACATTCTCGGTGGAATGTGCGTCGTTTGGCGCAGTGCGAAGCGTGGAACTGCGGCCTGGAGGCGCGGTCGAGACGGTCACTGACGCCAACAAGCGTGACTACGTGCGTCTGTACGTCGCGCACCGCTTCACGCGCGGCGCCGAGCGACAGTGGCTTGCGTTGCAGCGCGGATTGGCAGATATTGTACCACCACAGTTACTACGACCTCTATCCCCTAAGGACCTTCAACCCCTACTCGCAGGCCGCGCCGACCTAGACCCGGTCGACTGGAGACGACACACGCGACTCAAACACGTAGCCTCCGACGCACCCATCGTCAACTGGTTCTGGGAGATCGTCGAAGAATTCGATCCGGAAATGAGAGCTAGGTTACTACAGTTCGTCACCGGCTCAAGAAGAATTCCTCTCGCTGGCTTTAGAGCGTTGCAAGGCTCGACTGGAGCAGCTGCGCCGAAGTTGTTTACTTTGCACTTAGTGGCCGACGCCTCGCCCGACTCGCTGCCCAAAGCGCACACTTGCTTCAACCGACTCGACCTACCGCCATATCCGACTAAAGAGAAAATGCATGATAAGTTAAAACAAGCCGTCCTTGAAACTGCGGGCTTTGCTGTTGAATGATACAAATTTATTTCTAACTTGACCATTTTATCTTATTTGTTTTAGGAATCAATTATGACACTGTTGATAAAATTAACAAAGGCAGCAGAATCTTATGTTACAAGTCAAATTTATTTTTAAATGAAGCATAGACAATATTTATAAAGAAAAATAAAATTACATTTTCTACCCGAGAATAACCCCGTAGCCGACAAACGTTCATGCATATGCACATTTTGTCAGAATCGCGACATACGGAATTCTGTAATCTAAACCTAACCCCATATGTTACATTTTCTGGATTTTACTGCCTTTGAGAAATATTAATGTTTCTTATATTTAATATTTTTTACGACAAATATAAATATTTTAAATAAACAAGCAAAATATAATAATTTTAAATGTTTATTTAATAGGAATAATAAGAAACATTAGTAATCAACATGATTTATGTCTTAATTTGGTTATTGAATTCATTAAAAGTGTATTCCATCATTGTGTATCTTTGGTCGAACAGAGTAAAGGTTAAGAGACTGATTGGACAGGGAACATGACAAAATTGCTATTTTTAATAATTTTGAGTAACAATTGTGTTCAAAATTTACTAATTTATAATACGATGAAATGCACATATAACTAACACAAATGTACAAACAAAAAATTAAGATACATCGAAAGAGATATCAAAAGTAGAATAGAGTGTAAATTCATTTGAATACAGAGAGCTTACTTAGGTTCAGATTAACAATATGAAGTTAAAATATCCTAGAATGTCTGTCAAGGACATGAAGGAGCTGCATCATAATTCAGTACCTTCAAAGGTCTAGCATATACCTACCTGATGATATAATGTACGCGTAACATAGTGCGTAATTATTTTAAGAGGATTATTCTTAAATATTTGAATTTAAAATAAATTTTAAGCAAATGAATTTATATGCGAACCATAATTTTGATTATCATAAAATTAAATTTAGTTTGTCTCCACATTTATGCTACACTTTATTAATTTAATTTATAGCTGGCATGTAATAAATAGTATTAACATTTTCGTTATAACAGCACATGTGCGTTTATTGCACTTATAATTTTCTTTATGTTAATTTAAGTTAAAGCTGCCATGATTCGAGTATTAACGCAGTGGCTACGTTTTACCTTAGTTTGTATAACAATTTATATTTATATTCAAATACAGAATAAATTAAGATTTTCATGTGTTCCGTTCATGCTTCCGTTTTAAAAATAAGTCAAATTGTTTTGTACTATTTGCAAACACTAAGTTTCTATTAGATTTCGTGTCATATAAAAAATAAAAAGAAAATAAGATTATATTAAATCAAATTAAACAATTTGTATTAAAAACAAAACACATTGTTTAGGTTGTAATAATATAAATAAAGTTTTTTTGACAGACTAATATCGTTAAGGGACTTGGCGATTGACAGCATGATTTCTTACTTAAAAATGTATACAATGTATGTAGTATAAACATTACTGCCCAGTACAAAGCACAAATAAATTGCACTTAGGAGTATATGCAAAAGAAAAAAATCTTACAGAAGCTATTGCTCATGCTATAGGTGCCTTATAATTTGAAAGCTGGATTTTTTTGTATATATAGATTAATCACAATTACAAACTAGATAAGTGGATATTCCAATTATGTTATTTAATTTTTTTGAATATACCGTAATAAATTTTATGTATAGTAACTGTGAATGTATTTATAGTGATAAAATAAGTATACATATAACCAATACTTATTAATATTTATAACGAGAATGAGTGCCTTTTTACCTGTTAATGAGTAGTCGTATTATTGAAATGTATGACTGTTAGTGATATGAAATGGTCTATTAGCTAATGATAATGGATTTTATTGTATTGAAAAATATATCCTGATATTTTTGCACAATATGTAAATAATAGTTTTATTTTTCTCCCACTAAGATTCCTACTTGATAACAGGGATATAGGGGAGTGTAGTACCCATAGGGAAGATGTATAATGATGATGCCATTGCTACTTATCTAGTGTAACGAGTTTCATATCGGTTTGCTCTCAAACTAAATGTAATCTAAATTTAATCGTCTACCAAGCTCGTATTAAGTTTTTATATTCCAGATTTTTTCAATTAATTAAGGTATATAACAATTGAATCAAAATGCGCTTTGTTGAGTTACTAACATTCTCAGTCCGCTCTATTTTATTTTATTGTTATATAGCTTGCAAAAAAATACAAAAACAATTGAAGCCTGTAATGAAAAGTTGTAAGGTAAACGGTATTTTTAGCGCTACATACGCGTTATTTTATTTCTATTATCTTAACTTTTCATAAACAAAATTTATAATCTATGTTGTGTTAAATGCACTTGCTCAGTGTAACCAGATTAAACTGAATTTTTCGATTTTAGCAGAGCTAGACTGTTTGTCAATATTTAAAGCCAATCTTATTGAATTTTATTACAAACATTAAAAAATTAAGAGAATTAGACTAGTTTCATTACTCACGCTGGATTTTATGAGTTTATCAGAGAACAAAAAAAAAGTTATCAGACGACTGGTAGAATGTTGAATTTAAATCTGGTCATACTAGCACCGATCAAACGTATTGTCATTTTACGTTAGTCACATAAATCCGTTTCATTCGTGCAATCGTTTTATGTTGCTTCTGATCGTTCTTTACATTTAGAATTACTGATCAGTAATTGCACAAAAACAACGGTTAAAATACATGCAAATGTGTACTTATATGTGAAGTGGTCTAAGTCTAAGTTGTATTTTGTAGTGCAAAACAATACATTTGTTGTGAACGTTTCCTGAGCACTTCTACAATGCCGACCAGTGCCGTTTATCAACCTACAACAGTGACTTACGAGCAACAACCAAATGATCAGCGATGGAATTGCCCCATCAGCTACTTTTCACGGCGTGTGACAAGTAGCCTGAATAGGGGTGTTTGTGTGCGACTTGGATTATGTCTTTTGGGAAGCACACTGTTTATCATTGGTAAGTTTTGTATAACTAAAGAATTGATAATTAATAAGTACATACGCTTACAATGCGTGTTTTAATAATTGCTTTTATTGCATCTTCGGATGTTTTCATACAAAAATATGTTTTTTAATCTTATTGGTATAAATTTGTATTATTATTATTGGCACATTTCTACTAACCACTGATTTAGGTTCTAAATGTTCTAAAGTATCTGACATAAGTATCTTAACCTATTTCAATAAAGAACGAAGTAAGAACAAACACACTACGTAAAACAGGTATGCAATAGTAATGAAACAGTTCTTAATAATATCACTAAAAACTTAGGATATTCCTTAACTTTTTACTTAACTAACAGTTTTAAATATCAGAATGTAATAGTAATTTTCAGTCAAAACTAGCTCTTGTTACTAATTACTATGTTTAATATGATATGGAAGTTATGAATTTCACTCTACATATTTTCAATTTGACTTAGAAATGTAGTATAGCTTAATAAGTACTTCACAGCCAGGTCAAAATATCTTACTTCTAAAAATACTTTTGTTTGCCCCATTCAATTTTATTGTTCATGTGCTTATTATAAACCTTGCACAGTTATTACTATTATAAGAGCAGCTCTGATTTCTAACAATTTAAAGCAGAATTTTTACAGCAGCTTGATATCTTGACATTTCAAAATGTATGTTTCTATGCATAATGTGATACTAATAACAATGTACAACTGTAGTATTACATCCAGAATAAATGTATTAATATTTATGACATATAAGAGACATATTTTTCTTATAACTAAATGTGAGGTTTTAGAAATTTGAATAAAAATAATGATATAGCTTCAAGGTGTCAGTCCCCTCACCCTTATTGTCTATTTATAGTTATGCCGGATCTGTGTATTTTTAGGGTGACATGTTTGTTGGAATAGTTAATTTAAATTAATTTGTAAATTTAAGTTAGTGGGATTTATAAAGAACTATTGTTTTGCTGTCTAATAGTATATCTCAAGCAAATAGGTGTAGGTTTTATAGGTGAAACAATTTGTCGTAAAAATTCCATCAACTAATGTTATTTCACAATTAACATTTTCCTGAAAATTCTTTTTCAAACACTGTAAGTCTTAGCTTTTTTAATGGATTTTCAAATAATACACATTGTATTACGATAAGAACGCATTACAATGAACATAGTACAGTATATTCAGATTTATTATGGTCCACAAAAGCTGTAAGAACAGTGGGCGGTAAATCTTATTAGTCATTCATTACACTACTTTCACTTACATTAAGCTCCTGCTGTCGTACCAAACATATGTACGCTACAGTACAATCAATAGAGAATTTATATTTGATATCCCTTTGCATTCTCTTGAACTTCCCATCAATGTTTACATGTTTTAGTGATGGGAGTAAGCATTGATGGTGTACAGTTATAACACAAATTTTTTAAGAGTAAAATAAAAAAGCCGCATGCAAAAGCAACTTACCGTAAGTTGCTTTTGCATGCGGCTAACATTGTGCAAATAACAAAATGGCAATTATACAAGTACTAGCTGTGGCCCGCGGCTCCGTGCGCGCGGAATTTAAAAAACTTTATTAATATCCTAAGCATTCTTCCAGAAGATGTTCCACATTTATGCCAAATTTTAGCGAGATGCATGCAGCCTTTCTGAAGATACCTTCTAAACATAAATCAATTTATGAACCATACATATAAACTTTCACATTTATAATTTTATTAAGATTAAATAATATTTAGGTAGGACCAACGACTTTTGCCAAATACTTTTGTACAACGTAAATCCTTTAACCGGTTTAAAAAAAAGTATGGAAATCGTTTACGTCATTCGCTCAACGTAAAATGGATACGTTTATGTGGACCAAAAAACAGAAATGAGACAAAATTACTTTAGGTACGAACGCGGACAAAATTAATGTTTACAAATTAAAAAAAAATACTTTCCGTTAGCCAGTTTCTTACGGTACAAAACTTTTTAAATTAGTGAAAATGGTTATTGTTCTATCGCAACTTTTAAATTACAATCCCTCGCCCAAGTTTTCTTATGGAATAAGGAAATATGTAGAGTAACTTTTACTTTATGTCAATCACGTCAGTCAGATAATAGTGTTAGCAAATTACTTTTTTCCTTATAATAGGTTATAGTGAGCATTGCCTGAAGGTTAATAAAAAATAGTTGAGGTAAAAAGTTATTAGATACTATTGTATTAGCAACCAGCATTGTGTCATTTTTTTAATATACTCACGTTGACGTAATTCTGAGTCTTAAGGTCATATTTTTAAATTGTTTTTTCCGTAATCAAATTTGAATTGAAAAATTGCCTAAAATTACATTTTACAGTTGAGAATGATCATTTATGTACTACAATCTATTTTCATGCCAAAATTACTGCGCGCGAATAATTAAAAATAATATCTTCGTTTTGCTCAAGTATAATAAAATTATTTATGCGATTCTGTAGTGTTTCTGGCATTGAAGCTCCGTTTTACATTAGCGTTTATAATTTTTGGCATTATATGAGTGTAATAAATATAATAAAGACGCGGCATTTATGTATGATTTAGAATAGCCCACAACATCGGTCGTAGGATAGAGTGCATGCAGTAAAATCAAATAAATAGTTTCTTTAATTATAAACAACTCAATGAAAGCAATGGCTCTCGGTCCAAATAGTTTTACGCTAGCTAAAATGGCTATAAAAATACTTTGGATACCATACAATTGTCACATTCTGTTATGTTTGACATTGGATCTGAGCGTCATATTCCTCCGATAATAAGACGCTTTGATTCAAAGCTAATCCTTCAAGGTATTGTCATGTAATGTATACCTTATTACGTTGTATCACACTAGGTTTTGCCCGCGACTTCGCCCGCACGGAATAAAACCTAGTAATTAATATAGTTTATATTACTCAGTGATAATGTAGCTGTCTAATGGGAAAATACATTTTGAAATAGGTCCAGTAGTTTTTATATTTATTCGTTACAAACAAAATATAAAAATACACATTTTTATAATATTAGTATATAGATTGTAGGTGTAGATTACATAAATTAATTCAATACATAATGTAGAAACATGTATTGCTTGTGTGTATACTAGAAGATTGAGTAAATGTTAAATATGAGAATGTATTGAAATTTACTGGACTTTGATAAATTTACAAAAGTAGAAATATATGTCCAGCTCGTTTAAAATGTCTGTATATATTTAAAGGTACTAAATCAAAAGTGACAAGTTTGAAACGCGCTAATTGAATGTCTAGTCAGCAAAGAAAGCGGACAACGACTTTTCACAGGACAAGTCGTTTCGACTTAAGTGGTGTGTCATTTTTTTTGCAATGAGTTGACATACAATATCTGAACGTAGAAAGCGGTCACTTGCCAGTTTGTTAAGTACTTAAGTTCGGCAAATCAATTTTGGACCTGCCAATTAACTTCTTTTATATCCTTAAACTGACCGTGGGTTTCCACTAGTTTGAAACATATTGTTATTAATATATTAATATATCAGTTTCTTTTCAAGTGTATGAGAGAGATGACGAATGATTTGTAGACACGGTTACTGTATTCCAGTCCTAGTTTTATTATTAAATAACGCTAATGGAAACACCGTCTGTATTATTGAGAAGCCGAGAATGAATCTGACCTCGCTTATCAATTAGTATTAATGTTCATTCAACCTACTTATATCTTAGCCTAGTTTTTAACTTCCAGACTAATACATTCGAATTTGTCTGATTTCATTTTAATGCTAAATAAGTACGTTTATCAAACATTTAGAAAGATAGGCGAACGGAGAAATTTACCGATATAATTTTTTTCTAATATCACATAGTAAATGTTGTAAAAATTAGGTGAAATTCACTTACAAAGATTTAATTTAACAGTTACCTCAAATTTAAATCTGGTTTGATACTTTCGTATAAAAATTAAGGAAGTATTAACCTTTTGCAGTTTTTTTGCAATCTAAAGGTGGCTTAAGACATGGAAGTCAGGTTAAGTTACTATGCGAGTACATTTTACGGAAATGTGGTACCTCACTGTCGGGTTTGTCGACCTTCGAGTTGGTTGTCGTTGCAGACATATGATTCTCACAGACATCACAACTTTAAAAAGTATAACGTAAATATTTGTCTAATTAAGAGCAATAAAGTTGCTTATAAATAAACAAGCCTCTATAATTGTGTAATTCGAATATCAACATGAATATTTTTTACAATAATGGTAATAAAATTTTATATTTATTTAAAAATATTAAAACAAGTAAAATGAAGTAAATATTGCTCATTTACATGTCATTAACATTACTTAGAATATAATTATGCAATCGTTTCCAAGTATCGCTTTGTAACGAACGTGTTAACATAATGACAAATGTACTATTATAAAAAAGCCAATTATGAAACCAATAATCAGCCTGTATTCAACATTTCTGAAAGTTATATGTGAATTCTGCGTTGAACAAAATGTAAGGCGTTATAAAAAAATTGCCGTGTCTGTGAGTTTTCAATCTATGGTCAGTCTCGAGCAGATCACGCAGCCGCCGGATGAGTCACAGCGCGGGCGCCGCTCCGCCGCACCACCGCGGCAGGCACCCGCCACTAGCCACCCGGCAGCGCTTGCAACGCGCTTTGTAATCAAATACATCGTTGCAGCCGTCGCTACTGTTCAATATAATCAATACAGTGGATAGATACTTCAATAGATATGAAAGTAGCCATTGCGTAGCCAAAAGTTATGTTAAGAGGTTTAAAATAGCAATAGAATAAAGTGGAGTAGCTTTGACATATGACATCAAAGTTTTGACTTTCGTATTTTGATTGCCGATAGTTGTTGTGATTGATAGAAGTGAAATGATTCGTAATTATTTTTTAACTAAAGTTTAATTTTATATGTCTCCAATAACGCATTAAAGGACCACGCATTTAACAACCTTATTTAGTTATTATCAACGTTATCCATGAACGAGTCGTTGCACTGTACAGTCACAAACAGGATATTTTTTTATTTCAAACGAAACGAACATCGGTCATTACAACGACTGATATGACCAGTGTTTAAGAACGAGATGGCGAATGGTAGTAATTAAATATGTGACCTATCCACTTTTTATTACTTCAATCATGGCAACAAATAGATACAATTATGGTAGATTTGTTGAACCGTCAATCAAGAAAAAAAAACAAGTTGTAAAGGAAATGAGAATATGGACTTTACTAGCGGTTGCTTGCGACTCTGTCCGCGCAGGATTAAAAAAAGCTATTTAGTATAATAATCCATGTGTTCTACCAGACTATGGACGATCTATGAGAAATCATCGAATTTCATGAAACCGATCTGAAGATACTTTCTAACAAACATACATTCGTCGAAACTTTCGCATTATATTATGAGTAAGATTACTTTAACGTTAACCCTAAGACACCTATCAGTCATTTCAAAACAGCTTGAGGAAAACACATAAAATTCGGGAATAGAACATGGAACATATTTTGGTACATGGCAGGGATTGAACCCAGGGGAATCTACAAAAGTTTTAACGATGCACCTTCAACGCTATTACTTTTACTTGTGATATATCTAGTTTTTTTTAAATTAATATGAAATATGAAAGCGCGAGCGTGTGAATATTCAGTAAGAGACGCAGTGCGGTGTGGGTTGGGCCAGTCCGGACTGCAGATTACCTGTAAATAGAAACTTGCATGAGCACTTTTTTTGTAACCATATAGAGTATCGTGTGTGCAGTATCTAAGACCTCGACATGTTTATATACCTTGTATATATAGTGGAAACTGGTTAATATGTAATGATTAGTCATTTAAAGTACTATGCAATGACTCATGACTATTTATTTCTAAGACCAAAACCTCTGTATAAAATATATCGTCATTACCTCTGACAAAAGAGTGATAAAGATACGTACGTTTTAACCGGGGATTTTGTTCTTAGAAACCCACGGTTATTTATTTTCAATATAAAACTTTTATGTATATACAGTATGCTATTATATTTAAGTCAAAATTAGTATAAGTATTTTTTTTTGCAAAGTATATGGAAATACTATCTGCTTGTTCGTTTGTTAACTTCAGTTATAAAAAAAAATCAGAAATCAAGACTATAATGATTTAGTATGATTCTTAAAACATTTGTTTGACTTTGCTTGGATCTAACGCGTAACTTGCTTTAACAAGGTAAGACGATCTCGAGGCATTCATCTTAAAGGTCGGCGTGTTTCGGAAGGCTTAAGATTGTTGACCGTGTCTGCTAGAACAAATTGCATCGAGTAAAGATTTTCTATGTTCTTATATTTAGAGTTCCATTTTCATTCAGAAAAATAAATGTATTTAGTTTAACTATAATATTATAGAATTTGGTATTATTTATCTTTGACAATAATATCGATATAAGTATTTATCGAGCGATCCAAAATATTGGTCATCTTATTTGGCTCCGATTTTGACTTTAGTTGTAAGATTAGAAAGAAATCGTAACTTTTTTAAACCTAACAATTCGTAACTTTTAATACATCACGTATTCAATCATAAAAAAATGATTGAAGGTACGCCAAATCATACTGCTGGGTCACAATTACTTTTCTTTGTGTTCATGTTTTTGTATAAATTTTTAGTAGGCACTTGAATAATGGTGTAGGAGAAACTATCATTTTACATTTACGTGCTGTTATATTTTTACATAGAAAATACTTTCACTTGAAATTTATCTGAACGTTTACTGTTTAAAACTCAAGTGTAAATAACTCTTCCTGTAACCTCTTCTGACTTCACAATTGTCTACGTCACAAGACCGCCTCGAAGTGGGTGGTCTTAGTGCCACGTGGGAATATATTTCCTGCTGCCAGGTTCTAACAATAGACCGTATTATGGTTATCAATATCTTTGCAGTCTAGAAAGGAGACGTAACCCTAAAGTAACAACACTTACAGCGTTAACAATTACATAGATTTTACATAAACGATTTATTGTTGTATATAAGCCAAGCTTATAATACATATACTCTTGCAATATGATATTAATTTTATTTGGTAAAATACAGGATGAAGCTTGAATCTAAAATTTGTATACAGTAAGTAGTGTATTTTCGACCGAGGAATCTGTAGTACTCCGTTGTACGCGTCATTTCCGGACATCCTGTATAATCATAATAAACACATCTATAATAGTAGACTTGAATAGTAAATCTTCAACCAACAATACATATATATATATATTTTGATCAAAGTTTTATAGTTTACTACAGAATTTCAGTGTAACACTTTTGTTATCTAAATAAACATGTTTTGAATCAACGGTATTTGTTTATGTCAATATTTATAGAGTTCTCAATACTATTTTATTACAATGATACTAATATATAAAATATGATTAAACAAAACAATGTACTTTCGTACCGTTTCTAGTCTATGTATGCCTTTGTAAGGTGCAATTTTTTATAAGACTTCGGATCTTGACTTAAGTTCTTAAATCTTGCAACTCTATGGGTACAGATAATAAAACTAATTTAAATAAAAGTAGTAAGTAAATGATAAACATGTGCATTACGTAACCTCTATATCATTATTTTATTTAAGTCTCGTCCTGCGTGTATTGCATTTTTAAAGCTCATTAGCATACTATATTTAAATATACTTAAACAGGAAACGACACATAATGAAGGTACACAAGTACTGTAAACTCATTGTATCAAATGTGCGTAAAAATGACTCACTGTTGCATTTCCACGCAGTATCCTTTCTACGTATAATAGTTTAAAAATAGAATTACAATATTTAAAAATAGAAGCTTTTGTACCTCTAAAATTAAAGTCAGTGAAAATTCTCTGCTGCCTTGAATACCTCTTTGTATTATTTCATAGGAATACAACTTTATCGGAGACAGAATAACAGTATCCAGAGATCAATGTTATACGTTTATACTTTTTAAGCCATTTCCCACGATATTGTCTTTAACATGTTTGTACGTCTTTTCATCTTCTTTATCGTTAGTAATGGCTAACCTGATATTATCACAAACTCGCAAAGAAGCAAACATAAAAGATATAGGCAAGTTAAGCTCTGCGATATCTGAAATAATGGAAAAACGGAGAAGTATACTTTCAACCGTTGGTATTTTAGAACAAATCTCTGTTTAAAATATTATATATTATCTCCGTTTTGTGCTAGATAAAAGACAAGGATGTCAATATGGCGTATTAAGAGATTTTGGTCTTAGAAATCAACGGTAAGTCCTCCCGCTTATCAATCGTCCTAACTATATCAATGCTAACAGGCATTGACTATTTTGAAACGATGATATAATTCATCGAGGCTAGTCAACATCGTCAATAAGCATGCAGGTAGGTAGCATTAGGAATGGTGTCAGAACATAAATTTTAATTTTAAATTGTCAGCCTCCGCTCCGCCAACTCAAGGTGAATCGGTTCTGTTAACGCCTTGCGACGATTCCATTTTAAATTGATGAACATATGTTTAACTTTTACAACATTTAAATCATTTTTAAATTGTACCAATTAGAATATAGTTTAAACTTTTACTAATAATGTTACTAAAGTGAGAAAGTCATTAGATAAAGAAATTATAATTGTTCATTGGTAACAACAAACTGAATGTAGGTTTGTGAATATAATCTTACTAATATAAATATCATTGGGATGTATGGATGTTAGTTAGAAGGTATCTCCAGAACGGCTGGATGGATCTCGCTAAATAAGTCCTTTCTATATATTTACCTACAATCGCAAATAATATTATTTTGGCACAACAGTTTCAGCTGATGTAAAATTATCGTGAACAAACATCTTTCGTATTTGACGGACATTTCTCAGACAAACTTTTATGTAAACTATAGATGTGTTATTTGCTTGATAATTGAGTGTGTCATAATGCTATCCTATGACCGGTTTTAGAAAGTATATAAAAGTAATTTACAGACAACTAACTATCACCGTTTCATACGAAACTTACTAACGAACTCAATCAAAGATGGATTGTTTGCATTGAATAGGCTCCAAAACTAGTGAACTGATGTGAAAAATTCATTTTCTTAAACAATCATTTTGGCAAGATACAATATCATCGGGTGATTTAGACCATTTGTGTTACTAGATCTTTTTTAATTCCGCGCGGACGAAGCGCATTCAACTGTTGTACTAAATAAGGAAAGTCAACGTATTAATCTTAACGCCTTGGTATTTCTCTACGGAAAAATGTCTGGGATATTGTTAATTATTAGTAACATGTACCTAACGGATTATAATATTAAAGGAAGTCTTAAACTATCGCTAAAAGGTGGTACAGTATCCTGACATGGACAAGTCACGTTGTCACAAATTATGGCGCTACTTTCGTCATCCATTCGTGACGAACAATTTGACATCGGAATACGATAAATATACGCTTAACCTATGTTTAGATGGCTTGTTACTAACTGTAACATTTTGTTTGGATGTTGATACAAATATACATATTAGGTTTTTAAATTCTTGTAATATGTATATTGTGTCCAAAAACGTAAGTTCTTGATAGTTCTGTTCTGTTTCTTGTTACTTTACTTATATGTTGAGGTGGGTGTGTTCTAACATAGTAAACAATAGGCCATAGGCCACTTGGCCAGCGTGGTTTACTATGGCCTAGTCACCGATAACTTAGGGAAGTCGTATAGTGAGCTGATGATGAATAATCATTAATAATGCATTTGTGAATTCATTTTGCAAATTGGACTTCTTTTCGAGCCTCTCTCAATGTACAAAATCTACTTGGGTCTGAGAAATATTGCCTTTTTAAAAACTACCAGTAAGTGAAGTAAAAATAAATCCATCTTGGGCGTAATATAAGAGCAGAGGGAATAATAAATTATGTTGGTGGTAAGCCACAAACGGCTGTCTCTTTGTTTTATTCAAGCTTTCCAAAAGCATTTATTCGTGCGCCGATGCCCTACTTCGCCAACGCATTGTGCCTTGCTCTACTTATACTAATACTTATATTAAATATTGTATATCAAGTAGGATTACAGTTCAAAGTTGCTAAAACTTTCAAAACGTTCAAATAAATAAGTTGAATCTTATACATTATTCTAGAATATTCTTGTATAATAATGAGCTAATCGTCGTCATCAGCATCATACATATCCACTAAGGGGCTCAGAGCCTACCCTAAGTCAGGGGAATCAGGCCAAAGTCAACCACGCTGATTCAATACGGATTAGTTGACTTCAACCATATCTTTGAATTTCGTCGGATAAATGTACATATGTAAATTGAAAAACACATTCGTACATGGCAGGATTCGAACTCAGGACCTGCAGATTACAAATCAAGTGCTTAACCCCTGAACCATCGACGCTCACCTCAGTAGAATTAGTGTTATTTTATTTGAATGTTAGTTGCGATTTAGTTCCAAGGGACTATTGTAAGAAATAAAATTTATGTAATTGAATCTGGCTAATAATAGTAATTGACGATCAAGTATTAAAAGATACTTCCGCCTCTTAACAGTCCACACTTATGTACTGTAGTGTTATTGTTTCTGCTATAGTAAACAAATATGTTATAAGAAATCCCGAGTAATATTACTTCTTACGAAACAAAGGCCTGCTCTGGTTTCCTTACCACAAAGGCGCCTACATTTTATTTCTGGTGTGCGTAATATTAATATGCCCGCGGTCACTTCCATGTTTTACATAGATCTGTTTTATGTTGATATATTTTATTGTGTGTTTTACATAGTATATTAATGTACAACCGAACGTAAACTTTGATTAGATTTCTATTATGGTCAAATGGTACTCGTAAGATCGTATACACAAGACTATAAATTATACGTAGTGGAAAGACCTATCAAGCAAAGGACTTGTAGTAACATTGATGATAATTAATTTTTAATATATGTTACAGATTTTTTTAAAGAAACTGTACATTACACTTTGGACCTCAAATTAATCAAAACAGTTTGACAAAATTTTATTGATTCACAATGCAGTTGACCTAGTTTTCGTTTTTTTTTTAAAAAAAAAAACAATTTTCACAGCGTTCACTGACACATGCATTGGTTAAATATAGCGGTGCATTGATCCGTTTGTTAACAACGTCATCCTACGCACTGGGTGTACTCACAAAAATGGCGCAACGTGTGACGCGGATGCTATGACATTGTTGTGTTACCTATATTTTATACGACCATGTATAATCTATTACTAATTCATAAATTCACTTCGTTACTATTTTAATACACCTTTTGAATTTGTCAGCGTTGCGTTCTTTTAAAAGTTCATTTCGTAATGTTTATTTAGTGAAATAAAAATGGTTTCAGAATTACTATGGTATTATAAAGACATGTTACTAGGATAAGAGGGCTCGAATGTTTTTTTTTGCAGCTTTTATTACTAGTCTACGTTTGTGACTATTATAGACAGGTTTTAGTCAATTTTATTATGAAATTAGATGCTGACATAACATCAGATTTTACTATTTTTTTTTATCGTTTGCGTATACCAATGTTAAAATTAGCGTGCCAAGAAATGTTAACGGCCGATCCATTTGGCAGCAAATTAGTTTATTTTAAACCGCAGTTAAAAAGTCAAGGCCTAGTATTCCTGTTTTTATATGTTTAATAATGAAAATGAGACGGTTAGGAAAATTACGGAGGTATAAGTTGTAAAAGACGTCTTCTTGTTTTAATTTTTTTGAACCACTCTAGAAAAAAACCAAACACAAAATATTTTTTTTGTACATGAAATTTTATGTCATATCCTACTAATATAATAAATGCGAATGTTTGGATGGATGGTTGGATGGTCGTTTGTTTGAAGATATCTCTAGTAGAGTTATATCGATGTTGGTGAAATTTGCCATAGATGTAGAACATAGTCGGGTAGAACACGTAGGCTAATTTTTTTTATATTAGTATAATAATAAACTCTTTTAAAATGCACGTCTTTCAAGGTGTATATTGTTCTCCAATTAGTAAGGGCTACACATAATTTGAAGTCGATATAAATATTCGTAAAGTAACGAATTATTACGTCACCTATGCTATGCTCTATATTTTTATCTGTGCCCAATACTTTAATAGGTAAAACGGTATTTTTTATCTGGTATTATATCATGTTCGTTACTTTATCTCTAAATGCATTAAACTTTATTAATTTGAATATGATAATCATTCAATAAAGAGATTGAGACGTTCACTTTGAATAAACACCCTGATGTAAATTCGGGACATTTCAACATGAAGAAAACACTGTTCAATTTTATTTTTCTGAAGCTATAATAAAAATGATTTTACATAATCGAATGTTTCTAAAATCCTCACAGAAAATCCTAACAGAGTTTCTAGAATAGTTTTTATATTATATTTTCCACTTTGTTTTGTAAAAATATATTTATTTCGACCTTTTTTTCTCGCAGGTTTGGCTCTATTGATTGCGGGCGGCGTTCAAATGTCGAATGCTACTCCATCACCGCAGGGCTCCGATGACGGACTGGGCGCTCTCGTCGCCGGCGGAGTTATACTGTTCTTGGGACTATTGTTTGCAGGTCAGTTTCATTTGTATAAAATTTTTAATTCATAAATATTATCTTTCCTTATCCATTGAGTTCTCTTGATTAAGGACATCTTTTGTAACTTTTAATACGAATCGCGAAATTGATCATCATCATCAGCTACGTCCCCACCGAGGGGCTCAAAGCTTACCCTAAGTTAAGTGTGATTATGCCATAGTCAACTACGCTGGCTAAGTGCGGGTTCATTGACTTCACACATATCTTTAAATTTCTTCTCAGATATGTGCAGTTTGCATCACAATGTTTTCTTGAATTCGATGAAAATTTTAGCTTCGTACATTTCCTGATACGATATCAAAATTTTATACAATTCCTAGGAAATGTTAACATCTTTAAAACAATATTTAATACATCCTTACATTTCCGGTAAAATGGACATATAACTTAATTTAACATTCGTATTATAACGATTTAAAACAACTGCTTTCACAGAATAAATATTTATACAAGTATTCCCGCTCACTCCCCTTTTTTTCGATTCCTTCTAGTTTTTTGTATTTGAGCAGCGGTTCAATTTCTCCCTATTAAAATTTATTTCTATATCTTATACTTTACAATAAATAAACACGCCAAACCACATGATCAGTTTATTTAATTAATACATAATCCGATTTAATTTAGTGTTGTAAAAATACATTTAGATTTTAAAACCTGCTCGGAAGATATCTAAACGAAGATAAACACAAATAATATAAATGAAAAGATGTTTCGCAAAGAAAAATAAAAGATGTCAGAAACTAATTAATGCTTTAACTAGACATGAATAATTTCAATGTTTAAAAACATTCGTTTAATGCTTTGTCACTAAAGGTATTTAATCTTTTTGCAAGACTATTCAATGTTATAAAGAAGTATGTAACCTAGTTGGGCAATGTGGTGCCGTGCCCACTGACCTCAACCTTAAGGAAACGATAACATCACCAACTGTTCCATTATATTGATAGAAAAAGGTTAGGCTATTAGTATAGGTAGTAATAACAAAGAATCTTGTATTACTTCTATGCTCTATTGAAATTAACCGATTGTAAATTCAGATTTTTTTTGTATTATGCTATTATAGAAATGAACTACAAAAATGTTGACTTGATGTCTAATATTCTATTATCTTTGTTAACTCTTAAACACTGGCAGCTAATAAACAGAATTAAAAGTAATCGACAGTTTGTAATGGAGTTGAGATACCGTTTTTGAATATTTAATTCAGGAAACGGAAACAAGGAAGGAAATGCGTACAATAAATCAGTAGTGGCCAGTGTGAGTGTAATTATAATCTGCGGTCAACGGTATCAATTGGGAACCTTGATTGAAACATTCACCGTAAACAATTGACCGTTGTATTTTTTATATCGTGGAAGTATTGTGCATTCTACGGCAAATCTAGGGTTCTTAGGCTCGTCTATAGCTTTGACACAAACGGCTTTCACTGTTGCACTCAGTCATTATGTGGTCTTAATTAGTGTAGACTTAGTATGAGAACTCTACACAAAGATTCCCTTAGTACCAATTAAACACTCTGACTGCTGGTAGACTAATATAGGTTATGCGTTATTGACTGCGGTCTCTACTGGGCTAATCACAATAGTGGGCAGTGAACGGAAATATGTAGGCGACCCGCCTACTACTAATCCGATTGCTTTGTGGTCTGGATTATTCGGTTATTGTACTCAGAGGTCGACATGATGTTTCTTCAAAGGCAAATCAATAATTCGATTTTTTTATCACAGTGAAAGTAACACATTTTGCCCATTTTTACAACAGATAGTCTACTTTTTAGACGCATTTAAACTATAGCGTGTTTTAAAACGTTTGACGTTGACGAGTGTTTAAGAGTTTCAAAAGACGACCAACGACATCTATAAGTATACTTGTTAACTATGAATACCTGAACTGTTTAAACTTCTACAAAACATACGTTCAAGCTGCTTACACTAACACAATGCCTTGAGACTTAAATAGTTTAGTTACAATTGTTGTATGTAATATCCCTTGGGGAAGGTCTGAGTTCATCAGTGGCAGACAAAGGATGATGACGAAATAAATTGAAAAGTAGGTTATGATGGAACGCAAGTATATTGAGTATAACCTTCATCTAAACGTGCATAAAACTTTACAAGCACTATATAAACTGCGCTTTAATTGCGTCGTTTCGATAAAGTGGATCAGCCTCCCAATGACACTCGATTATATGTGCTCGATAATCTAAGGTCGAAATCATCTTAAGCTCTCGAGATGTCGGTTAACGTCGGAGTGTTCTAGAATAACGACTTTACTCTTATAAAATCTGCGCAATTTGTCTCTAAGAGATTGTTCATGGACCATCAATTCAGACTTCTAATTTGACAAGTCAGGGTAAACATGTGTTTGTTTCTAGGTGTCGGTGGCTGGGCCTGGTCGGCTAGATGGGGTGGCGGCAAGGAGGCTCCAGCCAGTGGCGCGGCAGCACTCACCGCGCTCAACCCTTCAACAGACCCACTAGTGGCAGCACAGTACGCGCCCGTGCGTGATGCCCCACCTGCGCCCGACGATGAGATGCGCAATCTCATGGACAACAAGGAATGGTGCGTATAATAAAATGATCAATGAATTGTTGATCCCTTCCAATATGTATGTTTATTCGCTATACTTTAATACAAATTATTTGTTCTAGACAGTTACCTTATTTGGTTCCGAGGTACAGATCTTGTAACATTACGTCGTCTGAGTTATTCTCGGCTTATTGTTCATGAAATAGCATATATGATTGACATAGGTATTATAAACATTTCTCAAAAAGTGACAGGACATTTTCATAGTAGGTAATCTTATGGACTGCATTACGCAGTACGATCACGAGCTAATAAGATTTGTCGCAATTGCCACTTTTGATGATTGGATTATCGAGCGTAATTTATGTTCCAATGATTTCACTAGGTTATAAAACGCGTGATAAAGTGAACAATTAAATTTGTGAGATTAATTTAATGTTTTATATATTCTTACAAATCGTTCGTTAATTCAAAGTTTTTATCGCTTTAGTACGTTATTCACGTTCTATCCAATACTACGAAAATAACTTTAGACCGGGTCAAAAAAGCTTAGTATAAAGAAGTTCTGTATGAGAAGTCCGAATATGTTGGTTGGTCGGAAAACTTGTGACTAACAACACATTTAAGTAAATTGTTTGTGAAATAAAAAAAAATTAAGTCACAAAGTAAAATAATTAAAATTTGTAATAACAAAATATGAGGTCGTGCGCGTCGAGGGCGACGTCGACAAACAGAGCTCGGGGCGCGGGAGTTAAGTTAAAAATAGAATTAAGCTGACCTTTTCCATGTTGGATTTTGAAATGCACAGCTGTTTTCAAGCCTTTACTTTAAACGCTGCTTTATACAATATAGCCGTTCTTTTAATGCCAACGCATTACTCCAAAATTATATTCGAGAACTACGGAATTTTTTAACTTTTTTTAAATTACTACAATTCGACAATTGTAAACCTAAAAATCATAGTGTAATTTTTGATGTATATGAGACCTGACTAGATACATTTCACTTTATCGCCACTTGGTGCTTGTAATCAAAAATCAATCGGGTGTTAGGCCAGTTGAGGGCGGCGGGTAACGATTTCCGCTCATTGTCATCGAGTGATCTTTTATTTACACGAACGTATGTAGCATAAATACATGTGATATGAATCCGAGTTGTTGGTACACGTCGACACAATACCCGGCGCTCTATTGTGGCCGCTCTGTCAGCTCAAGGCAGGTGTTAATAGTTCACACAAGGTATGCCTTTGTCTTTACGTGTTTACATAAGTTTTACTTGTATTCGCATCGAGCGAACACCGAGTCAACCTTATGCTAAACTGTTTATACAAATCTTGTTAATTGTCTGACTTCGGAACCAATTAATACGTTCCGGTGATTCAAAGCGTAACAAAGAGGTACTTATTTATTTTAATATTTCACGGTAGGTTGCTTGACGGATGCCTCCTTGTGCTTAAAACCTTAGAAATGATTTAGAGAAACAACTAAAGAATATCAACGAGTTAAAGGATATTCGTTTTACATAATTTTAAAATAGTATTAAACCAGTTATTCTTTGTTTTCAGCTTAAGCAGCGCAGAAGAAAGCGATAAGATGTTGGATGGCCGGCCTTCAGTGGCGTAAGATACTGATAAAAAAAACCTCAGGCAAGCCCTGGTTATATTTCTGTCCCCCTATTCGTCAACGTGTTCGAAAGATAAACCCTGTTACATAAAATATTCATAAGCATAGAAAATATTTTCGTGGTAACCCATTTTGATGCTGTTTTTGAACGCATCCTAACTTTACAATTTATATGGCTACCCTGTAGGGGGCGCTATTACTATTAAGCGTTTCAATTTCTGCATGTATCCTGTCTCAATGGAACATTTCAAGGTACAAAAGTAATACGAGAAATATGGCAATGTTCGAAAACTTGTGGTTTTATTGCGTGATAAAATATTTTATGAATGTACCTTGATACAATCGACTTTTAAATCGAAAACATTCGAATCGAATTATTTTCTGTCATACTTTGACCGTGTTCTAAATTACACTCTCAATAACTATTTCATTTCTATTTTACTCGTATGTCTCAAATAATGTCTACATCCCTAAGGCATTTTATTCTATTAATCCGTATTTTAAGGTTAAAATAAGTTTCATTAATATATGTACATGTGATTTAGTAAAGACATGTGGCCAAATTATCGTCCATATTTTTAGGATTTTAATTCCCATATTCGTGTATCTCTCGTTTCTTTTTATTTCGAGTAAAGCAATTTATTAAACTGCGTTGTGTTGGAAAGTTACTATAAATATGTAACTTTTTAAAACACTGCTTTTGCTGTATTTTTCAGTAGTAATCGCCTCAAGATACATAAATCAGTTTAATCAAAAATTTTGTATCTATTTTGTCTTTTAAATCGCTTACTGGTGTTTGTAAGTTTTTAAGGATATTAAAATAATAGGCGAATGTAAAGCAATAAATGTAGATCACCTAAAAATATTGAGTCGTCAAATAGCATAAGTGGCTGCGTATAACGCAAATAAAATACGGGGCAATAGGATTTGCCCCAGATTATTTTGCTATTTTTTTTGCGTGTACCGGTCGTTAGCTTTTTTATACTGAGACTATATTCGGCTCAAGAATGTTTGTGTTGATTTCTTTGATTACACATTAGGTTTAGAAAAATTAAATTTTGCTTTAAAAAAAATTGTTTGCTTTTTGCAAAACTTTTACTTTAAGTGGTATTTTTAGTCGTGTCGTCTTATATGTTTCTTGATTTATGTTTTATGTACAATATTTTATGTTGACACCGTCCTTTTTAGATTTAAGTCGTCCAGATTTGTGAGCTAAGCCCTTCATAATAGGGTGATGTCCAAGTAGTTGGATTCCATGGCATTTAATTTTATAGAAATAATAGGATTTTGGATTGATATTATTTTATTTTAAAGCTCTCTTTAATATTTGCAAAACGAATTATTTAAAGCTAAACAAACAATGTAATCAATCATAACAATCGTATTAAAATTATAAATCGTACAATTTGAATGGAAATTTATTGTATGTAAATAATTTGATTCTAGATAAGAGAAACATAGTTATAAGCTGCAGTTATACAATTTTAAGTAAAATGCTGAAACTTTATTTCTTATTCGATTCATTTTTATAAGATTTTTTTTATGTTCCTTTTATTTAGAATAACCATATTTTACAATGTTGTAAGCGTGAATCAATATAATGTGCGCGTTATTTTTTCATTTACAAATAATTATATTTATAATTTATTTTTAGTACTTGAAGTACATTTTTTATTTATATGTACTTAATATAATCTTCTGTATCTGTCTGTATCTCTAATAAAATTCTGTAAGGAGTATATGTGTAAGTGGTTTGTTTTATTTTTAATTTTTATCGTAGCATTCTTCATAAACTCTCCGTCACATCCATGATCTTTTTCAAAAAAAAATTTGGTATAATTAAAAGAGAAACTAAACAAATACATTTACAAAGCATTTATTATAAGATCATTGTTTTTATTATTTGGACACAGAAAATAAAAAAGTTAATAGTATTAATTTGTAAATACATCATAATATAATATTCTTAAAGCTAATCAGTCTGTAGCAGTGCGCCGCCACCAAGGAACTCCTGTCACGTCGCCGTCCTCGCACACGTTCACTGTCGGCCTAACAAAAACAGACACAAATATCTTATAATAAAATTTTTAATTTTTAATTAATGGTACAGATAATAGAAAATGTCGCCTTTCTGGTGAATTTTTTTTTATATCAAAAGGTGGCAAACGAGCCAGCGGCCACCTGAAATCACTGAAATAGCGAAGTGACCGTTGCCCATAGACATACGCAATTGCACATGCGTTGCCTACCTTAAATCGACGGAGGAGAGGATGCACAGAAAGAAAATATCTTCCCTTTCCATGCATCCTCACATCCGGAAAGTCCACTTCCACTTCCCATTCTTTCCTTATAAAGAAAAGGATGGGAAGGAAAAGATGGCTGAATTAGGCCTCCAGGACGCACACTCATCAGACGAAACGCGGAATTGCTTCCACTTCACGCCTGTCTTCTATGTGGTCGTGGTATTTCACCGGTCGAGCCGGGCCGATTCGTGCGAAGATGTTAAAGCGGGCTCTACCACTGTGAAATTATTCATAAATCTTTGTGCCACGTAAATATTTAGTTATCATACTGACCTGTATACACGGCTATGAGGTAATGTTGAGGATGTTATCAAAGGGCAAGCTACGGCTGGTGCTTCCTGTAAGTTCAAAAGCCAATTATTTCTAATAAACTACACACAGTAATACTCCTGTTACATGATGAGACGTAATGGTAAAAAAATCATTAATTCTTCAAAACAAAATGTTAAAAAATGTCCCTGAGTTTACTTACCTGTATAGATTGCATTGGTATATGCATATTGGCTCGTAGCTTGCGCTGGCGCATCTCACGGCGCACGCAGCACTGCACACCTAGCAGCACGCCGCACACACACGACGCCAGGCAACCTGCAAACATACATTAGTAACCAAAATAATTAGCACATAGTGAATAAGAGCACTATTGTATACCACATGATAAAAATAAGCTAAAGAATGATAGTTGACTGGAATACAGTATTCTTAATTGCATATATATAATTTCTTTGATACTGTGAGGTGGGGCGTTTTCTCCTTTCTTATATATACTCTTGCTCAATTTTCTACCCAAAGACTAACAATGCATCCATAAGAGAAAATCAAATCTCTTAACAATATTGAAATTTTAACATATTTACTTACCAATATAAACTAATACTCCGAGATCACCATTGCGGTTTGTGCGTCTCAACACAATGCCAGCTATACATAAAGAGATTCCAGTTAATATGCCCACAACAAATATAACCTGAAACAAAAGGTAGATAGAAATTACATTCTTTTAAAATGAATTATTAAATACATATTTTTGTAAACACTAGGAACTGGGTATATACTAACCAAATTTTTACAAATGATAGAAAATAGAATACAATAAATAGAAAAACCTTTGAATAGGCAATGATAATGTGAACATGATAATAAAGAAAAAAATACTAACTTGTAAAATGTAGTAGCATACATATTCAAATCCAGGACAGTGTCCTCCACAGGCACCAATTATAGGAACTTCTGGACTAACGGATGGCATTGATGGGATCGGGGATCGATTTACAGGATGTGTACGTGAATCTGCTTCACATAGCTGCAGGGAAAATGATGAAGCACAGGGAGGGAACGCGTAAGTATCTACGTTATGAACTGGCACTTTCTCTCCTCGTCTATAGTTGCGCCAGGTACCCGTAGCTGTGCTATAAGGAGTTTGATAGACTGGTGATGGTGGACCGTACTCCCTTAGAGTTCCATTATAATAATGTGGAAGCTGAAAATTGAACATGTAACAATTTATTGTTTTATAAAATAATCACCCAGCATTCATCGTCATTCGTGCGACACGAACTTACATGGTAAGCAGTATCAGACGTTGAACTGTCCGCTGCAGCGACTTCATAAATAGGCGTGTCTTCAGTCCACGGGTATTTTATTCTTTGTTGTGATGCAGATGAAAATTGCTGTTCACTTCGAGGTACCATAGTAGTTTGGTAAGGATGAATAGTTCTTGGAGATAGTTGTTGTTTAAACATGTTTTTAACTTCTAGGTAAACTAATAACTGTTAGAATCGGTAAAGAAATTTATAAAAAATAACATGATGTTTGTGTAACATCATAAAACTTTACACCCATGTAACAGTTTCACCTTCTATTTGTTGATTACATTATTTTATGAGAATCTTTGATTTTTGAACAAAAAATACACTTTATTATAAGAAATCACATATACTAATTATTGATTTTAAAATATTTATCACGAACATTATTTTCACACAAACAAGTCACCATCATACTCAAATCAAAGAGTATAAATTGTGATTAAAATTGTAACTTTTTATTTTTTTGTCACAGAGTATAGCCAGTAGACCTTTAAGTAATGTTGACTTGATGGTTGACCAGAAAAAAAGTTAAAATGAAAGCAGAATAAGGGGATTGGTTAGATAAGGTACCCAGAAAATAAATCTACCAATTTGCGAAAAATCTACGAACGAAACTAATGTTTTCTAATGGCAATAAACATGATCAAACATTTATTTATATTCTTTAAAGAAATATTCTTTTATTACCATTTTAGTTTTACATTGTTGATTGTCTTCCAGTTATTAAAGTATTTTACTGTGATTGCGGTGTAATTTTTGAGTAAAGAAAAAATGTTAGGCATTTAACGTATGATAATAAATATAAAATACTAAATTTATTTTTACATAACAGTAGTTTGTTACATGTTTTGACAAGGATGAAAAGTGTTGCAATATCAATAGAGATTGTGGAGCCCTCATGTTTTTGTTTGGTTGTTATATTTTTAGGCTTTAAATTTAAAAATGCTAATTTAAATTATTTTTTCGAATAATTTGAATTAACTATTTGTTAACCATAAAGCTTTCAACGATATATACACACAACTGTTCGTTTTTAAACAAAACTAATGATTTGATTTTAAATATTCAAGAAGTCAATGTTTTCAATACATCGAAAAAGGAAAACGCTACCATAACGATAACGTGAGAAAAGAGACTCAAATCAATCAAAGACAGTGAAAAAACGAAGTGCTAACTTCTATGTAACTTTGCTATGTATTTTAAATGAACACAGTCTAGTAGTTGTAGACTTCTTAAGAGTAATATTAAGGAAATTTATCTTTTTGTTAAGTCAGTGCTAATTATCTAAGACAGAAGATATTTTCAAATAAAATGTAGAGTTCCTACTTTAATTTACAATGTAATGGAATTTTTATGGAAAATTATTCAAGACAAGGTAAATTATCCCTTAACTGTAATTGAGGATAACAATGGAGGCAAATAAGTCTGAATCAGTTCAACGAAGTGATATTGTCCTATGAAATAAAGTAAGTGATGATTGGCAAAAGCGTTTCGATTCCCGACGGTGCGATGAGTTTGTCAGATGATGTTGATAATCCTGCTCCAAGCCTAAACAGATATTGTAGAAATTTTATCAGAGGATTTTGCTTAAGAGAAAATTGTAGATATTTACACGAACTACCACCGAAAGCTCGCTTAAAAGAGTTATTTCGTTTCTGTCATGATTTCCAAAACAAAGGATGTTTCCGAGCGAATTGCAAATTTGTCCATAGTTCTGTGGAAGAAGAAGAACATTTTTATGCAACAGGAACATTTCCACGCGATCCTCGTAACATAATACCGGTCTGCTTAAATTATATACATGGAACATGTCCTAATCAAGATTGCAAGCTAATTCACCCAGAAGTAGTTGGTAATGAGACAGTTCCTATATTAAATGCCCCACCTCCATCATTTAATCGCCCCCCACCTAATATTAGAGATGACGATTCACCTCCAGAGGCTAAATTTAGACGATTTGCTTATGAAGAAGCCACACTTGACAAACAAGTTTTGTCACCATCAAATATATGCAACAATTGTGAAGCTTTGAATCATAAGGTCAAATTATTGCATGATAATATTAGTGTTTTATTGACAAAAGTAGCTGATTTGACTGAAAAGAATGTGCAATTGACTTCCATGAATGAGTTCTTACTTGAGCAAAATTCAGTAAGAAATAACCAACCATGTGTGATCACATCTAGACATGGAACTTCAGCACCTGTGTCATTGGCAACTGTCAGTGTGACCCCAGTGGTGAGTTTAGCTGGAGCACTGCCCACTTTGGTTCCAGCTGCAGCAACACCTAATTTAACATTGGCACCAGCAGCATCTCGTGCACAACTTCTAACTCCAGCACCGCAAATACTTACAGTGAGCACAACTCAGCAATTAATGGGCAATTCCGGAGCATTGATTGTGACTAGCGCAGGAGCACAACAGCTTATGCAAGTCAGTGACTCTGGCACTTTAATGGGCGGGGGTCAGACTGTTGTTGCAGTGACACCAGCACAATTGACTTTAGCCCCACCCACACAACAATTAATGGGCAACGGCCCTCAAACTGCTGTTCAACAGCTTGTCCAGCAATCTGCATTACAATCACAGCTGGCACCACAACATCAAGCATCACAGTATGCAGCAGCACAGCAATCTGTTCAGCATTTGGCAGCTCAACAGTCTGCTCAGCATTTAGCTGTGCAACAATCTGCTCAACATTTAGCTGCACAGCAGTCAGCCCAACTGGCTGCACAACAATCTGCCCAGCATTTAGCCGCTCAACAGTCTGCTCAGCATTTAGCAGCGGCTCAACAATCTGCTCAACATCTTGCTGCAGCCGCTCAGCAGTCAGCGCAACAGTTAGCTGTAGCCCAACAGTCAGCTCAACAAATGGCAGCTCAACAATCTGCTCAACAACAGTTAGTTCCCTCTGGGCAGCAATTAGTGCACCAAACATCTACTCAACAAATAACAATTTCCAGCAGTAGTCAACCAATGGCTTTAACAAATTCTCAAACTCAGCCTATGACATTTCCAATCATATCTCAAAGCATTTTGCCCCATTGAGAATATAAGTTACTCTTGGCAGTATCTTTAGCCTAGAAGTGTGGAATTGTATAAGGATTTGTGACTAATATAATCATTAAATATAACATTAGCTTAATATCATAGACATTTTTCTGATTCAAATATTAAAAGCAAGATGAATTTTCTTTTAGTGGTAAATGAAACAAAACTTAGATAAACATACTATTTCTTTATTTGTCATGAATTGTTATATGTTAAGGATCTGATGCACTCCATTATTGTAATAACTACCAGTTTAATTATGATCATATTAAACATATTACAGTATTAAATTGTGGAATAGTGTATTACAGTATTTGTTGGAGATATTTTAAATGAATACTGGTTATTTGTAAGTAGGCACTGAGCTTTTAAACTTGTTTCTGTGTGTCAAATCACTCTTTACAGTAATAAAATAATTATTATAATAAGAAAAATGATTCACCTCATAGATGCATTGATAAGTACTATACAAATTGTGATTGTTTTGCCTGTTATCACGTAAATGCCATCTTAAGCGCTGCTGGTTTATGCTGTACCTTTGAATTAGGTAATTTATTTTTATTAATAAAATAATAAGGAATAAAAATTAGTTTATTTATAAGTCATATACCATTAAAAGTCATAGAGAAGGCATATGATTAACAGTGGGCAAACCAAAGCTTATGATGATGAATTTTTTTTAGTTTTTTCTTAAATAGCATTGATGCTTTTTGTAATGCAATAATTTACCAAGCAGTCCAAGTACAAAATTACCATCCTTATCAAAAGCAATCGCTGAAACCTTCTCTGGTATGTTATTTATTATTTTCATAAACCTTGTGTCGTTTTCATGAAAATATGTTAAGTTATTGCTGGCTACAAACACTCTTTCCTCATAAAACGATATCTGTGCCATTCCATCATATGTTACATTGCCAAGAACAATGGGCAATGACAATGTGGATTTTAAAACAAATAGTTTCTCGTCTCTGATGAAATAAAAATTATTTTTATTGTCTATAGCCATTTCGTCCAGTGCTTCGAGTGTTTTGAAGCGGATTTTGCTTTCACCTACTAAGAGATATACTTCTTCAATTCCATCAACATTTTTCGTCACATATTTGTTCCCATCTTTATCTATAGAAATCATGTTAAATTTTGCATTCGGTTTTGACATTAATGTGGCCTTTTGTGTTTCGTAATCATAAGAAAAAATGCCATCGCCTGTACTGAAATATACTTTCTTATTATTTTTGTCGATTGCGATGGAGTAGCTTACGCCTTCTGGAAGACCTAGCAAGCACATATTTATTAAAAATTATATTCGAGAATCACCGAAAGTATACCGCACATACCAAACCTACTTTTTTTAATTGCTCTGGTACATTTACAATAGAGAAATATTATAATAAAATTCCGCGCGTGTAACCGCATTGCGTAGACGGAATGTAATAGCAATCATGCATTGTTGGCCTTTTATAAATAAACAATATTTTTTAATGGGTAATTCGTAAAAAAAATGTATGCGACTTATTTAAATGTATTTATCAAGTAGCGCGGGTCCGGATTCCTGGTTGAGTTTAATTATAACTATACCCTACTACTAAGCCTCATGAGTAAGTTGCTACTCCTACTAACTGGAGATCCGCGATTGTGGTGTCGGAGGTAAAGGATGAGAAAAGACATCAACTTGAGCGCCGTCACTTAATTATAAGTAACCCGTTTGCTTGTTTGCCGCCTTACTGATATAAAAAATAACAATGGAATAAATGCGCTGCTTTAAATGTCTCACACAAAAGAATTAAAAAAATCTTGGGTAGCTCATAAAAAATATAAGGTAAATTACCTGGAATGTTTTGTGGGGTGGTCGAGTTCAGCGGTATTATTCGTGCGTTAAAATAATATCCATTAAAATTGCTGCCAGCTTCGATATAGAATATGTTTCCGTCGTCATCAAAATGGGCATCAGTTGGATATCCACCATCAGTATGGTAAGTTTCCGAAACATTATATTTGTCGTTGTCTATGCTCAAGTCAGATTTGCAACTTGTTGCGGGTACATCGAAACATAAACATGCTTTTGTTACCAGTAATAATATGAATAACTTCATTTTTAGCCGACTTTAAAAAGGTGTTTATCAATTCGTCTGTATTTTATTATATTGAAATATTTTTTTGCAGACTTCTACACTACTGAAGATCTCAGTTAAAAATAATTATAGGAATACATTACAAACAACTTAATGGCGATCTATTATTTTTAATGGGATGCTATTGTCCTGCTGTGAACTGTGAGATAAGACAAATACGGCATTGCAATAAAATTAATTTTCTTTACAATGTAATCACATAAATAAAACTATTTATTTATACAATATTTTATATTTATCAGTCGTTTTTTTTGCTTAATCTATGAAATAAATAAATTGCGCGAGGGCGTTAACATTTAATATGTTAGTGATTTAATTACTTAGTGGCATAATGGTGTTACCATTTTCTTCATACTCTTTGCATTGTAAATATGAAGGTATTCGACCGAGTTTACCTCCTTTTATTTTGTGTATCTTCCATCTGTGACCTTGTAAAATTTTTCTGTAAAAGTAAAAATTACTATTATTGCACATTTTCTTTTGTAAACTCATTTATGGTAGATTACAAAGGAGCTTGATTTTACCAAATCAAGGGTAAGGGATGATAACACTACAAAATATTTCATTAGCATTCATTACTAAATATTTTTTGAGGCTTCCTTCATAAGGAAAAAAATAAAGCTCAATACAAAGACATTTGATTTATTTATAAAGATTATTTTGCAAAATTGAGAAAATGTTTGAAACAAATGCCATCTATTTAAAAAAAAAGTATGATAACTTACTTTGTGTTGAATTTCTTAAAACATACATCACATTCAACTCTGCCCTGTCTTAAATGTATGTCTTTGACATGCCTCTTCATGTCATGTTGGTACGAGAAAGCCTTATCACAATAGCTACACTGGAAAACAATTGATACAGTCAAGGCATCACATTCTAAATGCCACCGACTCACCTGGTGACTTCACTTTTAAAGGAAAATTACACTAGCACAAGAAATGTTAAAAGATTGTATTTTGTTACTAATGTCTTGTACAACACATTACGGAATACAGTCGAGCCTGGATAAACGAGAGTCGCACGGATCTCGACATTCTTTTCACTTAAAGAGGTTTTCTCTGTAACGCAAGTTCCTCCCTGGTGGCCGTTGGGACCAGACATGGCTCTCCCTTATAGAGATATCCCTTATCAAAGTTTTACTGTATTTATATGTTATGCATATAATGTTGGGGATTCGTTAAACATATATATAAACTACAAATAACAGGAACATATTAAGTCAGTAGTAAAACGATAGGTTTAAAGGTATAGGGCCTCATGATGTTATAAGCTTCACCAAATTAAAAAAATAACATACCTTATATGGTCTGTTGGTACTGTGAACATGGCGCATATGTTTAGCTAGATTACTAGTTGTGGTTGTTGCTTTGGGACATTGAGAACATTTGTAAGGTTTGTCTGCTAAATGTGACCTCTTGTGCACTTTTAGTAAGTCCATTGTCCGACCCTGATATGAACATGCATCGCATTTAAATGGAAACACATTTTCATGGATAGCCCTGGTAAATTAATTGTCATTAATTATATTGCGCAAAACAATTTTTTTTTGTAGCGTTGCATAGCTGGATGCCGGGGGAGGGTAAATGATTTTGAGCCACCAACCAAATATTTAAAAACAATATTATCACTTTTGAAAAAATTATGCCACTGAAGGAACTTTAATTTGACACAGATAATATAGGGAAGTAGTGCATAAAATTATTTTTAAATAAAAAACAACAAATGCTTTGATTTTGAACTACCATGGTGTGGTAAAAGTAGTTTTTTTAGACTACATTACCTATGTACTGCAAGACTCCCTTTGGATTTAGCTATTTTACCGCAGATATCACATAAAAATGTTTTATTTTTAGCTTGACCATTCTCTTTTGGATCATCAGTTACTTGTGATGTACATTTATTTAAATGGTTATTGTATGAAGTCTGAAAAACATATTTTAAAAAGCATAAATAAATGTAAATGTTAAGAATATCTATTGCATTATTTAGTGAAGAAGCTAACAACTAACCATATCGTAAAACTTTTGACTACATGTTGAACAGTCCCAAATTTCTGAATTGTCTTCAGACACTACAGGTGATGGCATATCACAGAAATCCTCATAATCCAATAAATTATTAGTTTCATTATTATAGATGTTATATTCTGTAACAGAGATTATATGCATATGTTTTTACTATATTAGTAGCAAATTGTAGGATGGAAAAATTAAGGATCAAGATATTGAATAATTTAGTTAATAACCAGTTTTTGCTTACCTTTCTTAATTGACTGTTCTATTTGTAATTTATTATTTTTTTGGCACATATCACGGAATTTAATACATCCATTCAATAGATCCATACAACCTTGACACAAATGCTTTGGTAAATTATCATCATGGTTTATCTAAAAATAGGTGCAATCAATATGTAGTTACTAAAAATATTGTATACTTATAGAAACTTATTGTTAAAAAAAGTGAGAATTGTGATATCAGTGTAATTAATGAGAATACTATTCTTGTTCAAAATTATTTCAAGATATTTATACTCACTGTTACACCAGAAAAGTGCTTAATTTCTTCTGATATATTTGGATAAGCTTCATTATTAAATATAGGAATATGTCCTTTCTCTATGTAGCATATTCTACATTTCTTCAATTTAATTTCTGGCTTAATACTGTAATAAAATAAAATAGAAGGCGTCAAAAACTATAAACTTCTACAAAAGTTATTAGGGAAACGAAGACGGACTTCTATGGTCAATTTAAGACTTGGTAAACTTCATAACCATAAATAATATTAACAAATAAACTTCGGTAATTTTCCCCACTAAATATAAAGTTAGTTTTACGAGCAAGTATAGCAAAAATAGTTAAATAATTTAAAAACTTACATTTTCTTCTTTTTCAATATTTTTTTCCTTTTACTTTTATTTACAAAACTTGCGAATAACATTGATTTTAAAATTAATAGAGACGTCATTTTAAATAAAATTGGTAATAAATAATGCTTATCTGGAATTTTTATTACATCCAAAATTTTATCTTACTAATCACATATACAAAAAACATCTTATTTGTTATTTATTTATTTGAAATGTTTGCATCCAATCGTCAAATGTTATTTTTGACATTGACAAATTGCTTTCTAACTTTCACAGACAAATAGACACAGCTAAACACATAACCCAAACTATCAAAAATGAGAAAGAATACGCCGAAACTGTAATGTCTTAGTACAATAGTGTAAATAAGTCTAATCGTAATAAATTTCGATAATAGGTACTTAAATTTAAACAATAGAAAATGTAAAATCAATTTTTTTATTCAAGTTTCAAATGGATATAATATAGCTATATTTTAACTCGATTTTTTTATCTATGTTGTCAAATTTGACAAAAGTCAAAAGGAAAACGAGTTGATAAACATTTCGGTTCAATACCGACAGATATATAATTTATAATGTTGTGGAAGTATTTGTTCATTCGGCCTTAATAACAATGAACATTAATGCAACAAAATAACATCCCCACCTAGGATTAGCGGTTATCCTTAATTATTGATAAGTGCCTTCACAATTAATACCGTAATTTGTGAAATTAATTAATACAATACAACAATAATGTCTGTTTATTTAACTAAATCAATGTTATCGAAGTTAAATAAGGTGAAATATTCAATTTGTGATTATAACGAAGATGATTGCAGTAGTGGTGATCCTTGGCAAAAGCTTTCTGTTGATGGGTATGAAGTTCTATTGTTAAATTAATTCGATCGGAAATTAATATATTTATGAAGGAAATTATTTTAAGGAAATATTTTTCTAATTACTAAAAGTTTGTTATATCGAATTTCAGCAAAGTTACAGTACAACTAGCAAAGGATACAATATGTAGGGTTTGTGCAAATAGAGGATCAATTCCACTGAGCAATAAACTGAATGGTTATGATATAATGGGAGCTCTCTGCAGTATCACTAATATTTCTGTGAGTATAATTTTATTGCTATGTATTTCATTTAGGTAGAATTTGTTAGCTAATAATATAAAAAAGAAATTAAGTTTCATTTGTTTTTTATTCAAGGAAATACTCTACATATTTCAATCTCCGGAACATTTATATTTCTTACTATCAATACTTCTTTATATCGATTCCATTATCTATTGCAAGAAAAGCAATTAAAATATTTTATTCAATTTACAGATCAGTCCTGATGATTCTTTGCCCAAGTATATTTGTAATGAATGCCTTGAAACTTTAAAAGTTGCCATGACATTTAAGAATACATGTGAGACAACTGATAAAAGATTTAGGAAGATTCTAAATCCATTAGGTAAGTAATATGCATCGTTTTAACACATTTTGTGCCTGAGAGTTCATCACCTTAAACCCCTAACCTTTTTTCATGTCATAAAAGTTAGGAAAGGAAGAGGTTAGCTAACAGAATTTTATAAAAAAAAAACTTAAAATTAAATCTTAAAGCATCTCATCCAATACATATTTTTTAATTAGAGGGCTTTTTATACATTGTCTTTGTTACAGGAGATCCACTATTTCATTCCTATCCATATTCAAAACATGATTTTCAACTAATTTTGCATCAAATGAAACTGAAAAGAGTAAAGATGGAACAGAAGAGGGAAAGGGAGAGAAAAAGAAAAGAAAGAGTGCAACAGAAGAAAAATCATTCTAAAGTAAAAGAGATTAAGTGTTCTCCATGTGATATGGTATTTGAAACTAAGGTGAGTAAGACATAATGCTTCTTAAATCTTGCTGAATGAGAATTTAAATTGTTTTAGTATAAGATTTAGCAGTCTAATAAAAAAAAACTCTTTGTTGAAAACACAACTGACTAGGGGTGACACGGTTTAGTCAAATGGTTATGTCAAAGAATTTACACAAACACACAAATATGCAAATACAAAAACTTTACCCTTCTGAGTAATGGAAGAATAATGGTTACTGCTTGTTTGTAGGAGCACCTAGCAGCGCATCGTCGCGAGGCTCAATGCATGCGACGCGCGTGCGACGTGTGCGGCCAACTGGTGCTCAGCATCGGCCAGCACATGCGGCATATACACAAGCGATCAGTACCACACAAATGCCCAACCTGCGGCAAGGAGTTCCCTATTATAGCACGACTTAAAAGTCATATGTAAGTCTTTTATAACATAAGAAGAAAAAATTATAAATTAAAAAAAAGTGAAATAATATGTGTACTAGGATTTATTATCAGTATAATCTGTTTAGTACATCTGAAACACTTTTCTCGGAATAATAATTTTCACTGACCTTTTCTTTTTAAATCAAGAATCTTATTAATAATAATTTGGATACCAATTAACTTAGATTAAAAGGTTCATTTCACAATTTGTTTGGAATTGGATCAAAGAGTACATTATATATTATTCTCATTGTAGTAATATTTTCATAATTAACCAATTTCAGGCTAGTGCATACAAACACGTTTAACTTCTTCTGTGACTTGTGTCCATACAAATGCAAGCACAAGTACTATTTGGTGATGCACATGCGCACTCACACTGGGGAGAAGCCGTACAAGTGCGCCCACTGTCCCGCCACATTCGTCAACCCTTCCAACTTGAATAAACATAAGCTCACACACCAGGAGAAACAATTTAAGGTAAGTGGAACATTTATGGGACTAGAGATGACATAAATATTTGTCTACTGGCATACCGGAATATACAGACATACAGATACACAAACAAAATTTTTATAAATTAGTCTTTCGTCTACACTATCTATACTAAGTACGAAATGTTCTTTTTTCGATAGTACATAGACACTGGATATTTTATTAATATGAATAGATAAGGAAAGGTTTGACATTTTCTGCTGTACTGTATAATCTAAAGTAATAAAAAGAAAATATTTGTTTGTTTGCATTGAATATGCTTTGAATCCACTGAACCGATTTGAAAAATCCTTCCACTGTTGGGAAGCTATCCCCTTATGACATAGGCTATATTTATTACTATATTTTAATTTCTCATTACATAAATTAAAAGTTATGTGGCCGTAGTTAGTAGGAGAAACAACTGTTATTAGCGCAATTTAGTAAGTCAACAATTTATTTTGTACAGTGCATGCTGTGCGAGAAGGCGTTCCGCACTAACGGTGCACTGCGCGAACATCACGACGCCACGCATATGAACATCAAGCACACCTGCGCATACTGCGGACGTGACTTCAGATACAAGTCAGTCTCTATTTATTCTTGATAAGTATCTGAGGGCGCGGCAGTTCCCCCGGAATTTCCTTAGCCGTAACAGGACATTGAATTGAAGAAATATGAGAGGACATAAGGAACTATGGGTGTAACTACACAAATTTGATTTGAGGATTATAGTCCAGTAGTATCCATAATGGCTGATCTTAATAATAACTAATAAATTACTTTTCAATAACTAATTTATGGATTTGATCTGTTTATATTAAGATTGCTTGCGAGTTAAAATAATAATATATATAGAGAATATAGGAAGAAAATCTGACACTGTGCCGGTGTACTGGCGCAACACTAGCCTTACTAAAATGTCGACGTTTATGTCCCCTCACTAGTCATACTGACACTTGACTTTGTAACGAAAGCGCGCTACTCGCGCCAAAGAATTCTGACTAATAATATCTAAAAATAGTAATAAATTGCTTTAAATTATGTATCCTATAGAATGGCATGAATTCGGCCAATATTATCTTTGCTACAAATTATAATTATTTGATTAGGTCTGACTTGAGAAAGCACGAGATACGTTACCACAACCGCACGAAGCGCGCGTACGTTGGCGGGGAGCCGACATACAAGCAAGTGGAGAGATTACAGAAGATGCAGGAGGAGAGTGAGATGGAGAAGTGGCGCGCGCACTCCGCCGCCGGCGCCGTGGTGCTGACGGAGCCCTACGTAGACCACAGCAAGGAGTATGTTCAGGCGCAGCAAGTATACTTCTCTGACGTCATCATACAACAACCTAATGATGGTATGTCTTATATAATATGTAACACGAATAAATAATTGTAAAAAATATTGTCATCTCTGTCCTTTTCAAGAGAATGAGAGGGATGGAAATATTATTCAATACTGGCGTAATTTTTAAGTTGGTACTTTTATGATATCGTAGTTATAGTACCAGCATGGACGTTGGAAATGGGGTGGGAGTGTTGGTGTGGGAATAGAGAATGTAAATATATAAAATAGATATATGGACTATTCGAAATATTAAGGTGCTTACGAACCCTATAGATAACTCAAAAACTACTTTTGAGTTTCTGAGTTCTTATTGACAGTTGTTAGGTTAGTTTTTGTGCAAATATATTATATCAATGGAGATATTAATTTAATTTTGTTTTTTTTTTTCAGGACAACCACAGACTGTACAGATAACTTTGTGAGTATTAATACAATAGCTGATGCTATCTCTTTCTAACTCATATTGCTACATGTTAACCAGTGTCATTGAAATATTTCCTAATGATATTTTTATTTCGCAGGCCCGAATTAGTGTTGAAAAAGGACGACGTCAAAATATACGAAACGGAACAGACGATTGCCTATTTTTAATATGCTTTATGTTTACAAATCACTGCCAATATTGCCGCTTTACTGTTCACAATGTAATCAAGATTATGTTATCCATAGTAATTTTTAATGCATAAGTATACTACGTCTGTAGCAAATAAAATCTTGTTGCTTGAAATGAAATGAATTGTTTGTTGTCAAAGACCTTTTATGCGCAAGGCTAAATAAATCTTCCTAAGCCAATGATTTTAATCGCTAAGCCGCACGCTATCTTTAATCTTTATGTCAAGATCAGAAAAGTTGTTGTGATTTTCAAGATGGCGGAGCAAATCTATACAGTTGTCATTTTGTAATTAAACATTTTGTCTAACCCCTCTGATTGAATAGACGATTCGAGTTGACGATTCAACGTTTATTAACGTATGTACGAAGCGCACGCAACGCGATGTTCGCGACGCAAGAATACAGTTTCGAAGATTTACGTTGTATACGAAGTGTATCACGTAGTCTTGTGTACGGGACTAACTCATACAAAATGATCGCTCTAAAATGTTAAATGTATTTTATTTTATTACCCATTTGATACTATTATGGAGAACTCAGGCGTATGTAAGTTTTTATGTATGTGAGTTTGTACGCGAGTTTAGAATTTAGATCGCATCATAGTTTTATATGAAAGTATCGAGATGTTACGGAAATATGATAAAAATAACTAAGTAAAATTAATTGATTAAGATGCGTATTAAATGTAAGCAAGATATAAATGATGTAGTCGAACATTAATTGTAAGTTTATAATAATGAACTATACGTTTTTATTACAGCCAGAAATTAAAGAAACTTGAGAATAAATTTGTCGTTTTATTATCCTATACAAAAATGGATAACTTATCCGTTTGAGCGGATGAGCCTATGAATCTGTACAATGAGAAAAAAATTGCCATTGGACCGGTAGGCTACTCGGCCCAACGGGAAACATTCGGTATAAGTATCAACAATTTAATAAATGGAGAAAAAATAGATAATAAGCATTATATAGCAATATTAGCGTGGCTAGTAGAAGCTTTCAGAAGTAGTCTGCAGTAATTTTTTCTTTCTATATTAAATAACTACTTTTAGTTTTTTTTCCCAGTAGTAAATTATTAAAAAAAAAACTTTAAAAAATAATAAATGTCGTGTAGTGTAATGTAACACATTCTTATACTTTCAGATGTAATAGGTTATTTAGTAGTACATTTTGTGGTTATGTTTCTCGGTTAGTGATTTACAAAGGAAACTTAAATTGAGTACAGCCGAAGCGCAAGGCCGTTAGCGACTGTGTGCAGTAAATTTAGCGACTTTTAGTATGGTCATAAACATTATTTTAACGGTTACTGCTCGGATTTTTCCTCCAACAGATTTATTAGATGATAGCTTGTTTTATTACAACTAACAATAAGTCAAAGGACCATCTTAATAGCGAACTGTAGTGAAACTGTAGTTTCATTTCAGTCTTTCGTCGTGTCGTCCGTTTATTCTTAACATTTAGTATGCAGTGTCCCTAATACTGCGGTAAAATTACAAAATAAAAAATTGTGTACAGAGTTAAAATACATATTAAGAAAACAAAATGGAACATGAATTTTATTTTGTCCAATCCTATTGAGGTGTAGTTTGTTTCAGATGCCATGAAGAATTTTATTTACTTAACTTCTACGATTTTTATCACGTCATCTGATTCTATGAGAACGTGCCTCCGCATCAGGACGACGTGACGGAATTTATAGACTACGTTGGGTTGGGATAATATCGGTCAAATATTTACTTGTGGCTTGTGGTGAAATTTTATATAATTTATCGAAAGGCACACCCGATCTTAGGTCTTTATAATAATACAAACTGTCGCCCGCGATTACGTCCGCGCGGAATTAGAAAAAAAATAATTAGTAGACTATTTGTTGTTCCAGAATATGTTCTTTATGTATGCCAAATTTCATCGAGATCTAGCAAGCAATAAGAAATGACACTACCACAAATTCGAATTGGTTTTGTAAAGTACATATTTTTCAAGTTATAGAGTTAAATTAAACTGAAGTTAGTTATTCAGTAGGTATATCCAGGTCAGTGAATAACTCGTACACTCAATAAAGATTCCTCAGATGTCAGACGTTCTATGCTCAATGACCTTAAAAGAAATATATATCTCTAATATAAATAAATAATATGGAGTCTTATATTTAAATTAAAATATGTTATATAAAGAACATGAATCAGTATTACAAACTTATCACCTTTATAGTAAGAAGTTATTGATGAAGGTGAAGATGAAAAACGAAAAAAGGACATTGCCTTTTAGCAAAATGTCAAACCTTTCTTTATCTTATCCTTTAAGTTCTTTTTATGCCTATTTTTTTATTTTAACACGTTGAGCGCCACGCGTATTTCTAAGACGATCCCGTTCAGGCCACGAGCGTCGCTTATACGCACTGGTATTAAAGGGCCCGTGTTTCCGAACGCAGGTCAAAATAGTTTACATTTTTAACGTTATACCTATAGGCTTTGTTTCAACACGTTACGCGCCAAGTTTGTTTTGTTTTTCTTACCGTTTAGCCCGCTCAGATAAAATTTCCTCAAACATCGTAAACAGAAAATCTAGTGTCAGCCACCGATGGCTAACGCGGCCTAAACGGAAAGTCTATTGTCAGCCACCGATGGCTGACGTGGCCCTCAACGTGTTAAGGTATCTCAATGTTATACGTCGTTTTATATAAATTTATTTTAAGTTACCTTAATTTAAAATATCTGGATAAATCGCCCACTCAAGTTGATATAATCAGTCTTCATCGCTTGTGGAATGTCTACTGAACGTGACATTTGTAGCACGATTTACGATGCTCCAGATTTCTTTAAGATAGCTATGTTTAAAGCGCACCTATTTCTAAAAAAAAATAGGTTAGAGAGATAAATAAAAAATATGAAAGAAGAAATTTAAATATACATAATAAAATAAACTTACATAGGCGCCAAAAATTTTCCCTTTTGTCAGTCGGGTAAAAAGTTTATTAAAATAAATAAGCTGTCTGCTCTGATTTCAACATATTTAACACGAGAAAAATTTAACTTTGCTAATGTTATCTTTTTATAAATATACTTAAGATTAAGAATATATTATACGAAATATGTAACATAACAAACGTTATATAGGTATAATTTACAGTCGTCTTTCGAGCGATTATGTTCGCCTCGCTAAACCAAGTCACTTTGATGAATGGACCGTTTTACATCTTGAATGCACGTCATTAGAGCGACATGGGCGGGGCAAGCGCGCTACGCGTTACACGTTAATCATCTGGATTTATAACTTCAAAGTTTTTGAATATGCCAAAGGATAGTGTTGTCGAATGTTATTTGCGCAATGTGCTGATAGGAACTGTGCTCAACTTTTCTTTAGAACTAAAGATATGGTTTAAAAGTTATGTTTTAGTATCACAATAAAAAACTTCCTGGTCGCTACATCAGTGCTCTCGCCGCATGTACTAATGAACCAAATTAATAGATAATATGAATAATAAGTATTAGTAATCGATCAGTTTATATGTCGCAGCGTCCCTACATGAACGCTGTACAATTGAAGAAGCGTGTCTGAGAATGTTGCGAAATTATGTAAAATAGAAAAACGTAAGCTTATAACCCTAATGTATAATGGTCGTGAATATTATAATATTTTTATCAGCGTTACATCCAATATCGTTTTATTATAATATTATGCTAATAGCATACGTTTATGATTTGAAAATTTTGTCAGCACATGGCATCCTTTTATTCTTTTTGCGTAATCTGCTTAAGCCGTTAACAAAGTGCTTGTAATCTATACCAATTTATACCAGACAAACTAATTCAATATTGGTACGGGGTTTAGTTACAAAATCAACGACCTCAAGTGAACAACGAGCAGAACAATTTGAATAAACAAGCATCGGATAAGCCACAACCACTCTGATTTCAAACTGAAATCCGTCTGGAGAGTTTGCATACATTACGCTAATCTGTAACTTTGAAGCCACGCTTCGCTTTACCTGCATCAAGTCAATCCATTTCTACTATAGATGTATTTAACTCATTGAAAATGGCATAATACTTATGTTTTGCGTTCGTCGGAATGGATGTGATTATTATCTTTGTCGCAGTTTTTTTTTCATTTGAGGCGAATTGTTGCGATTCTTTCAGTTAAAAAAAAAACGGAATAATAGTAAAACGAATCCATTCAACCAACCGATACCCATAAATTGTTTTATAAGGTAAAACGTTGGTACGAAACGCGAACCGTACGAAAGTTCCTTTCCTTTTAGATTTCTTGAAATAATAAATTTGAAAAATGCTCACGTTGTTAGAAAGTTTTCTTCATATTTCCAATATCATCGATATTGAAAATTGTTCACAAAGTTGGCGAATATTACATTATAATACAGTTTCATTTTAAGGCTTATAAAGTATCTAAATTAAAAAAAAAAAACGTATTGATGTGGCGTTCTCTCTTTATTAATGTTTAGAAAATAATAGTTATAAAGAATAATAAAAGTTTATAAGCAGCTAAATTGTTAAAATAACATGTTTAAGCCAAAGGTCGGAGTCGGAATGTTTATGGAGCGTATAAAAAAAATATATGAAGTTGTCACAATGTTTTGTGGTGGGTCTTGTTTCATTCACATCCAACAATAAAATACGAGTACGTAGTATTTTTTAGACATAAAATAAATAGTGCGGTTTATGTTTCACTTAAGAAGCTTCAGGATTGAATATTCTTTTTTGTTTTTATATTCATTAAAGTACAGCTTTATAGTGAGATTACTGAAGCTGTCAAAGTAAATTGGTCACTAAGGGAAACCGTTAGTGATTATTCAGAGTAAATTAAATACTTAGAAAGACTCTGTGCGGCTATTAGAAACCCATGTGTTCTTCCATACCATGTTCAACATCCATGCCAAATTTCATCGATATCCATTGAGACGTTCTGGAGATAGCTTCTAACAAACATCCACCCATCCATCCATCTATACATCCATCCAAATATTCGCATTTATAATATTAGAAAGATCACACTATGTGGTATTTCGTTATACAGGAAATGAGATATCGTATCATTCAGATAAATCTTAACAGATGGTTATTGGGTTCAGAGTATCTTGACGGTTATTTAATGAAATGGGCGTATTTCTTAAGGAAAAATTTTATGTTACAAAATATAGCTTAGCGAGAAAATAAATGTATCATATTTTCTAGACTTTTAAATATTAGTGTAAATTAATAAACAGTTATAATTTAATATACAACTTTGTAAGTTATCTTTATTTTTATTATTTATGTAAAAACTAAATATTTAAATCAAAAGACTTTCATAAGGAAGGCAAAAAAAGTTTAACTACAAGTATATAATAATATTTATTCCAAGTCTCAAGTTTCAGTATTCTTTTGGGAGTAAAATGTAATCTCCATTATTATGCCGTCTATTTAAACAAAGACAAAATGACATAACATTGGAATGCGAACATTTTTGATTATGCTCAAATAATAAGTACTACGTCTCGCGAGATTTTCGTATGTGAAATGTAATTTATTTTTTCATCTGAACGTTAAAGGTAATTTTTTTCTGATAAGAAAAATCTCATTTTTATAACGAATACCTAAGGAAATTATTATTATAAGGGGATAAGTAACGTACAAATAACAAATTTGATACATAGATAGTTGCATTACTTATAATTTATAGGGGTATTAAAATGAACACTTATTCATAATGCCTAAACCCTAATGTAGTTTACATCACCCAATACCCAAATGTATGTAGTTTACACAATGTTACGACTTTCAGTAGGCAACGCCGAAATGTCTATGGTTTTAGGGTCATTATGTGTTTTGGAAATGGCCCAATTTTCTCTGCACTTATCGTTAATCTATTACAAGTATTTATTACATTGTTGGGAATTGCTACATTTTGATTGTTACGAGTTTGTTCCTTTTTATTACCGTAAAAAAATGATTGTAAAAGTAATATTTTCCTCATATGAATCCATTTTTAATTTTAATATTTTTAACTTCGATATTAATTATTCGTGTGCAATAGTAGAATTTACCGGTAAGTCATTGAATACGATACTCACAAAAGATAGACAGGGCATTAAATTAAATACAAGAAGTTACACAAAACGAAGTTTTATTTAAGTACTTTACTTATTTAAGTAGATATACAAGCCTAATGAGACTATTACACTGGGTTGTACTGTACATGAACAATTAGAGTTGAAAATGCTATCATTTAGTGTTAAGAATAAAAAGCGTATATTCTAGTACATTGTAGTACAACTTGGACTCGATATAAAAACATCACAAGTCAGTTACATAAGTCATTTACAAAAGTCAGTTATATTAGTCATTTACATAAGTCAGCTATATTAGTCATTTACATAAGTCATTTACATAAGTCAGTTACATAAGTCAGTTATATTAGTCATTTACATATGTCGTTTACATAAGTCATTTACATAAGTCAGTTATATAAGTCATTTACATAAGTCATTTACTTAAGTCATTTACTTAAGTCAGTTATATTAGTCATTTACATAAGTCAGTTATATTAGTCATTTACATAAGTCAGTTATACTAGTCATTTACATAAGTCAGTTATACTAGTCATTTACATAAGTCATTTATATTAGTCAGTTATATTAGTCATTTACATGAGTCATTTATATTAGTGATTTACATAAGTCATTTATATTAGTCATTTACATAAGTCAGTTACATTAGTCATTTACATAAGTTAATTATATTAGTCATTTACATAAGTCATTTATATTAGTCATTTACATAAGTCATTTACATAAGTCATTTACATAAGTCATTTATATTAGTCATTTACATAAGTCGTTTATATTAGTCATTTACATAAGTCGTTTTTATAAGTCATTTACATAAGTCAGTTATATTAGTCATTTACATAAGTCAGTTATATTAGTCATTTACATAAGTCATTTACATAAGTCATTTATATTAGTCATTTACATAAGTCATTTATATTAGTCATTTACATAAGTCGTTTATATTAGTCATTTACATAAGTCATTTATATTAGTCATTTACATAAGTCAGTTACATAAGTCAGTTATATTAGTCATTTATATTAGTGATTTACATAAGTCATTTATATTAGTCATTTAGATAAGTC
>NW_013531107.1:1113486-1114224 GCF_000836235.2 Papilio xuthus | reverse complement strand
AAGTCATTTATATTAGTCATTTATATTAGTCATTTACATAAGTCATTTACATAAGTCAGTTATATTAGTCATTTACATAAGTCATTTATATTAGTCATTTACATAAGTCAATTATATTAGTCATTTACATAAGTCAATTATATTAGTCATTTACATAAGTCATTTATATTAGTCAGTTACATAAGTCAGTTACATAACTCAGTTATATTAGTCATTTACATAAGTCATTTATATTAGTGATTTACATAAGTCATTTATATTAGTCATTTACATAAGTCAATTATATTAGTCATTTACATAAGTCAGTTATATTAGTCATTTACATAAGTCAGTTATACTAGTCATTTACATAAGTCATTTACATAAGTCATTTATATTTGTCATTTAAATAAGTCAGTTATATTAGTCATTTACATAAGTCAGTTATACTAGTCATTTACATAAGTCATTTATATTAGTCATTTACATAAGTCATTTATATAAGTCATTTACATAAGTCATTTACATAAGTCAGTTATATTAGTCTTTTACATAAGTCATTTATATTAGTCATTTACATAAGTCATTTATATTAGTCATTTACATAAGTCATTTACATAAGTCAGTTATATTAGTCATTTTCTTAAGTCATTCACATAAGTCAGTTATATTAGTCATTTACATAAGTCATTTATATTAGTCATTTACATAAGTCAATTATATTAGTCATTTACAAAAGTCAATTATATTAGTCATTTA
>NW_013531107.1:1112842-1113460 GCF_000836235.2 Papilio xuthus | reverse complement strand
AAGTCATTTATATTAGTCATTTACATAAGTCAGTTACATAAGTCAGTTATATAAGTCATTTACATAAGTCATTTATATTAGTGATTTACATAAGTCATTTATATTAGTCATTTACTTAAGTCAGTTATATTAGTCATTTACATAAGTCAGTTATATTAGTCATTTACGTAAGTCAGTTATATTAGTCATTTACATAAGCCAATTATATTAGTCATTTACATAAGTCATTTATATTAGTCATTAACATAAGTCATTTATAATAGTCATTTATAATAGTCATTTACATAAGTCAATTATATAAGTCATTTACATAAGTCAATTATATTAGTCATTTACAGAAGTCATTTATATTAGTCATTTACATAAGTCAGTTACATAACTCAGTTATATTAGTCATTTACATAAGTCATTTATATTAGTCATTTACATAAGTCATTTATATTAGTCATTTACATAAGTCATTTACATAAGTCAGTTATATTAGTCTTTTACATGTCATTTATATTAGTCATTTACATAAGTCATTTATATTAGTCATTTTCATAAGTCATTCACATAAGTCAGTTATATTAGTCATTTACATAAGTCATTTATATTAGTCATTTACATAAGTCAATT
>NW_013531107.1:1112385-1112594 GCF_000836235.2 Papilio xuthus | reverse complement strand
ATATTAGTCATTTACATAAGTCATTTATATTAGTCATTAACATAAGTCATTTACATAAGTCATTTATAATAGTCATTTACATAAGTCAATTACATTAGTCATTTACATAAGTCAATTATATTAGTCATTTACATTAGTCATTTATATTAGTCATTTACATAAGTCAGTTACATAACTCAGTTATATTAGTCATTTACATAAGTCATTTA
>NW_013531107.1:1111616-1112283 GCF_000836235.2 Papilio xuthus | reverse complement strand
TATTAGTCATTTACATAAGTCAGTTACATTAGTCATTTACATAAGTTAATTATATTAGTCATTTACATAAGTCATTTATATTAGTCATTTACATAAGTCATTTACATAAGTCATTTGCATAAGTCATTTATATTAGTCATATTTATAAGTCATTTATATTAGTCATTTACATAAGTCAGTTATATTAGTCATTTACATAAGTCAGTTATACTAGTCATTTACATAAGTCATTTATATAAGTCATTTATATTAGTCATTTAAATAAGTCAGTTATATTAGTCATTTACATAAGTCATTTAAATTAGTGATTTACATAAGTCATTTATATTAGTCATTTATATAAGTCATTTACATAAGTCACTTATATTAGTCATTTACATAAGTCATTTATATTAGTCATTTACATAAGTCATTTATATTAGTCATTTACATAAGTCATTTATATTAGTCATTTACATAAGTCAGTTATATTAGTCATTTACATAAGTCATTTATATTAGTCATTTACATAAGTCAATTATATTAGTCATTTACAAAAGTCAATTATATTAGTCATTTAGATAAGTCATTTATATTAGTCATTTACATAAGTCATTTATAATAGTCATTTACATAAGTCAATTATATTAGTCATTTACATAAGTCAATTATATTAGTCATTTACATT
>NW_013531107.1:1110286-1110486 GCF_000836235.2 Papilio xuthus | reverse complement strand
AAGTCATTTATATTAGTCATTTACATAAGTCAGTTATATTAGTCATTTACATAAGTCAGTTATATTAGTCATTTACGTAAGTCATTTACATAAGTCAATTATATTAGTCATTTACATAAGTCATTTATATTAGTCATTAACATAAGTCATTTATAATAGTCATTTACATAAGTCAATTATATTAGTCATTTACATAAGTC
>NW_013531107.1:1108980-1110035 GCF_000836235.2 Papilio xuthus | reverse complement strand
AGTTATATAAGTCATTTACATAAGTCATTTATATTAGTGATTTACATAAGTCATTTATATTAGTCATTTACATAAGTCAGTTATATTAGTCATTTACATAAGTCAGTTATATTAGTCATTTCCGTAAGTCAGTTATATTAGTCATTTACATAAGTCAATTATATTAGTCATTTACATAAGTCATTTATATAAGTCATTTATATTAGTGATTTACATAAGTCATTTATATTAGTCATTTACATAAGTCAGTTATATTAGTCATTTACATAAGTCAATTATATTAGTCATTTACATAAGTCATTTATATTAGTCATTAACATAAGTCATTTACATAAGTCATTTATAATAGTCATTTACATAAGTCAATTATATTAGTCATTTACATAAGTCAATTATATTAGTCATTTACATTAGTCATTTATATTAGTCATTTACATAAGTCAGTTACATAACTCAGTTATATTAGTCATTTACATAAGTCATTTATATTAGTGATTTACATAAGTCATTTATATTAGTCGTTTACATAAGTCAGTTACATAAGTCAGTTATATTAGTCATTTACATGAGTCATTTATATTAGTGATTTACATAAGTTACTTACATAAGTCATTTACATAAGTCAGTTACATTAGTCATTTACATAAGTTAATTATATTAGTCATTTACATAAGTCATTTATATTAGTCATTTACATAAGTCATTTACATAAGTCATTTACATAAGTCATTTATATTAGTCATTTACATAAGTCATTTATATTAGTCATTTACATAAGTCAGTTATATTAGTCATTTACATAAGTCAGTTATACTAGTCATTTACATAAGTCATTTACATAAGTCATTTATATTAGTCATTTACATAAGTCAGTTATATTAGTCATTTACATAAGTCATTTATATTAGTCATTTACATAAGTCGTTTATATTAGTCATTTACATAAGTCATTTATATTAGTCATTTATATAAGTTAGTTACATAAGTCAGTTATATTAGTCATTTACATAAGTCATTTATATTAGTGATTTACATAAGTCATTTATATTAGTCAT